>NW_026511091.1:157500-165000 GCF_027579735.1 Bombina bombina | reverse complement strand
GATAGTCTACGCAGAACCGGGTGGTCCCATCTTTCTTGGGCACCAAGACAACTGGGGAGGCCCAGGGACTATCGGAGGGCTCAATTACCCTGAGCTGGAGCATCTCATCGATCTCCTTCTTCATTCCTGTCCTAACTGCTTCGGGGATTCGGTACGGAGCCTGGCGCAAGGGAGCTTGTCCCGGAGTATCTACCTGGTGGGTGGTTAAAGTAGTGTACCCTGGCTTCGGGGAGAAGGTGAGGTGTTTAGACTGGAGGAGTTGGTTGAGCTGCTCCCTTTCAGTGGGGCTAAGTCGGTCCCCTATCTGAACCTGCGCCACTATACCTGTGGGGAGGCTCTTTTCTAATAGGTCTGGAATGGGTAAACTGTCGGGGTCTTCCTGAGGGGAACAACATACGGCCGTCACGTTCTCTGGCCGCTCAAAATATTCCTTGAGCATGTTTACATGGAATGTCTTTCTAAGATTGTTGTCGTGGCAGCTAGCTATCACATAAGTGGTGTCTCCCCTTTTCTCTACGATCTGGTAGGGACCCTGCCAGGACGCCTGCAATTTGTCTGTCTTCACCGGCTTAAGTACTAACACCTTTTGTAATATGGTGAAGATTCTCTTTCGGGCCCCCCGATCGTACCATACTTTCTGTCTTCTCTGGGCCAACTGGAGATTAGCCCGCACGGATTTGGCTAATTGCTCCATTCGGTCCCTGAGTTCCAGCACGTATGGCACAATGGGGACACCGTCAGCCTCCATCTCTCCCTCCCAGTGCTCCCGGATCAGGTTTAGGGGTCCCCGTACCTTTCTTCCGTAGAGCAACTCGAAGGGAGAGAACCCTGTCGTTTCCTGGGGCACCTCCCGATAAGCAAATAGGAGGTGCGGCAGGAAGCGTTCCCAGTCTCGGTATTCCTGAGTGAACGTCTTGAGCATTTGCTTGAGGGTCCCATTGAACCTCTCACACAGCCCGTTCGTCTGGGGGTGGTATGGGGAGCTCAGGAGGGACTTAATTTTGCAAACCTGCCAGAGTTGTTGGGTCAATTCAGCCGTAAATTGGGTGCCTCGGTCGGATAGGATTTCTTTTGGAAATCCTACCCGGGAGAACACCTGTACTAGTGCATTCGCTACCGTATCCGCTTGTATGTTGGATAGGGCGACAGCCTCTGGGTACCTGGTAGCGTAGTCCACTACGGTAAGAATGTATCGCTTACCGGAGGGACTAGGGGTAGCCAGTGGTCCCACTAGGTCAATAGCAACCCGGCTGAAGGGTTCCTCTACAATGGGCATATTTACTAGCTGGGCTTTAGGGTGATCGCCTCGCCTTCCTACTCGTTGACACACATCGCAGGTGTTACAGTAAGTTCTAACGTCAGCGTGCACCCCTGGCCAAAAGAACGTGTGAGTAATGCGGTGTAGGGTACGGGTAACGGCTAGGTGGCCTGCTAAGGGGATGTCGTGGCCTATTTTGAGGATTTCTTGACGGTATTTGTGGGGCACTACCAGCTGTCGCCTACGCTGTCCCCTTTTCTCTGTCCAGCGGTATAGTTTCCCTTTTTCCCATAAGAATGTTTCGTTATCTGCCCCGCCCCCTCCGGTCTCTGCTCGTTCCCGGTACTTTTGTAAGGTCGGGTCAGTCTTAGACTCTGCCTCGAAAGCATCTGGGGTGTCCCAGGGTATGGGGCCTAACCTGTCAGGCAAGGTCGGGGTAGGTCTTACCTGTGTCTCCCGCACTGGTGAGAGCTCTCGCTCCGTCCGGGCTTGGGCCCGTGTAGTCACTGGGTCCGCCTCGTTGTTGCATACTGGAGCATAGGCAGAAGTCATGGGGCCCAAATCGTTGCCCAGTAGTACTTCGGCAGGTAAATTATCCATTAGGCCCACGTTCACAGCCCCCTTTCCCGCTCCCCAATCAAGATGCACTTTAGCTGTTGGAATTTTGTACACATCCCCCCCCCGCCACTCTAACGGCCACAGTCTGTCCGGATCGCTTGTGCTCTGGCACCAAATGACTCTGTACCAGCGTGATAGTAGCCCCTGTGTCTCGCAATCCCTCGGTAGATCGCCCCTCGAGCCATACCCTCTGCCGATGGTGCTGGCGGTTATCTGAGGCAGCATATACAGGGTCTGCCTCGTGAAGCGGCCCCACATATCCCTCCATAGGGGCCTCTTGGTTAACACAGAGGGCCCGGGCCGGACGATAGGACCCAGAGGGGTAATTGTAATTCCTGGGTGTCTGGTGCGTATTAAGGGGGCAGCTAGCCATGAAATGCCCTGGTTGCTTGCATCGGTGGCAAGTCGGTCTGGGACGCTCAGAGCTGTTATTGGGTGGTCCTGAGTGTCGGACGGGCCTTGTGGGCACCGGGGCTCGGAATTCAGTACGAGGGGGTGCACGGTAAACCTCTCTGGGTTCGACCCGTGCTGGAGCTCGGTAGTTCATGGGTTCGTGAAGACGGGAGTCATAATGTTCATCGGCCAATTTGGCTGCTTCTTCTAAGGTAGAAGGCCGCCTGTCTCGCAGCCATTCCTTCCCTTGCTGTTCCATGCCATTATAAAAATGTTCTAAGAGAAACAATTGTAAAATTTCCTCCCCAGTCACCGCTTTACTTCCGCTCAGCCAGTGATTTGCCGCTCTCCGCATTCGGTGCGCCCATTCCATATGGGTATCGTTAGGCTTCTTTTCCGTGCCCCGAAACTGTCGGCGATACGTGTCCGGAGTTACAGCGTACCGTCGCAACAGTGTCTCCTTAACTAGCTCATACTGTGTCACTTCCTCAGCACCCAGAGTACGAAAGGCTTCCAGGGCTCGCCCGGATAGTTTCCCAGACAATATCGTGGGCCACTCTCTGTTGGGAATCTGGTGCAGGGCACATTGCCTTTCGAAGTCCGCCAAATATTCATCAATCCCTGTCTCGCTCTCTAGGAAGGGTCGAAATGCCGCATAGGGTATCTTGGGCCTCCCAGCATTTTCGACAGGGATGATTACCTGCGGGGCTTCAGCATTGCGGTGTGCATTCGCTAGGTTGAGTTTGTGGGCTCGAGTCTCTCGTATATCCTCGTCCGCCTCTGCCATCAACTGCTGTACCAATTCCATGGAGGGGTTCGGCCCGTATAATGAGAGCCTTTCCCGAACAATCCTGGTTTTTTCGTCACTAATCGTGGTCGGTGTTTCCGCCATTGTGAAGCTCTGATCCAGTTCGGTCAATTCTGCGATCAGCTCTCTCCTCGGCCGGTTGCTGGCGTACCCCCCTCTGCTTTCAAGTAAATCCTTTTGGGTTGTACGCTTCAATTTTTCGTAAGCGCTCTCCATCCGTTCTGTACTTCTCCTAGGAAATCCAGGAAAATCCCGCCGCTGCCGCCAAATGTTACGGTTACCCTTAGTCTCGCTGAGAGATGGACCGCTTAGTAGCCTGGATCCCTATTGCTAAAGAGGGGAGAAGCTGCTTTCCATAGTATTCTATATGAGTCTCGCAAATATAGAATAATCTCCCTTAGCTGCAGTACCGCTAGGATACCCTTCTGCCCACAAAAACGAGTCAACGCTGCGATTGAGGGTCAAACAAGAACTCAGGACTGGGATGCCCAGCCTGCTTTTTATTAAGGTTACATGCACACAGGGCACTCCCAGGGGGAGAGGGGGGGGGGGAAGCACAAAATCCCCCATCACACATTTAGATAGAGAGCACTGTCCTTTGACAGGCCACAATAGGATTACAGTACTTAAGATAACAAGTTTACAAGTTCATCTTATCAATTAGCAGTCTGGCTCCAGAGGTGATTAGACAATAGTTTCTAAAAGCTGAAAAAAAAGAGTTAACTCTTTATGAAATGATACTTGTTACGGTTTTCTTGGAGCCCTTCTTAGGCGCTGGCTTGCTGGTTCAGGCATTGCTGCTGGGAAATAAGCTCTTCACAACAAAATAACTAATGCTTCTGTAACAGTAATCATTTTCCAATCATTTGTTTGTTTGTTTTTTATATCAAACAAGAATTCAGTAAAGATTGGAATTGAAACCTAGGTGTAACAACCCCATGTGCATGTAACTCCTTTATGTGGTTTAAGTGGTGCTGTACTTTGCCCAGTTTTACATGAAACGTTCATGAAAACAACGATTTTACCATCAGGTAAGAACCTAAAGGAACATTTGCCTAGATTCAATAAGGCTCATTGATGAGGCTAACATCTTGCAATCCCCCCCAAAAAATGTAAAAATGTATTAATTTAAAAAAGATTAGTACTTGCCCCTGTCACATCTGCATGTTGTGAGTCACTCTCCATAATCAGTCAATCAAATCAATCAAATAGAGATGTGAATATTTTACAATTAAAATATTTCCATAAACTTTGCAAGCATAGAGGTGTTGCTCTTTGCTTTTCTGTATTTGTAGAGGTTCACGTTTGATGTGTGCGATATCATGTACTGAACAACACCTCGTTCAACTACAGATGTAGGAGCATCCAATAACAAAAGAGAGGAAAATGAACTGATGACCTTTACAGTGGGGTTCCCCAGCAATCTAACTAACATCTATAAATCTAAACCTTTGAGCTGTCTCCCCTTCTAAAGTGTAAGTTAAACTAATTATCAGGGTAGCCTTACGGATATTCCAGTCATTTCCTTTCAGTCTTTTTCAGTTTCAGACTCTTTCCTTATCATCAATATTACAAATCTATTCCATGGATCAGCAGCTACTCTTTGTGGAAAGACGCGCTTCTGTAAATGACTTCTGAACCTGGTACCCTCCAACATGAGATCGTGACTCCTTGTTCTGATCATGCTATTTTTGTGAAGAAATAATTTCCTCCTCAGCTTTATTAAATCCCTTAATACACTCTTCTTTTTCTCCTCTAAAATAGTATATATGATAATGAATTCTTTCTTTCCAATTTTGGAACAAGTTTAGTAGCCTCCATTGAATATGTTTTATTTTAATTATGAAGATAATCAGGCCCATTTATCAAGCTCCGTATGGAGCTTGAAGGGCCGTGTTTTTGGCGAGTCTTCAGACTCGCCAGAAACACAAGTTATGAAGCAGCGGTCTAAAGACCGCTGCTCCATAACCATGTCCGCCTGCTCTGATTGATTGACACCTCCCTGCTGGCGGCCGATTGGCCGCGAGTCAGCAGGGGGCGGCGTTGCACCAGCAGCTCTTGTGAGCTGCTGGTGCAATGTTAAATGCGGAGAGCGTATTGCTCTCCGCATTTAGCGAGGTCTTGCGGACCTGATCCGCAGTGTCGGATCAGGTCCGCAAGCCCTTTGATAAATGGGCCCCATGGTCTCCAGAACAATGCATAATATTCAAGATGGCATCAGTACCACAGCTTTTCTGCTGCTAACACCTCTTCATATTCAACCAATCAGCATACTGGCCTTATCTGCTTTGCCGCCACAAAGTTCACAGAACTTTACATTATTTTGCACTTCTGACTTTAGGTTGCAGGTACTATTATGTTATTAGGACATTCTAAACATAAAAGTGCAAAAAGAATGCTAGGGCATTTATTATTGTACTATTGCTTGTTTATAACTGTGTGTTTAACTCTTGCAAATGGTTTAAACACATAACTAAAGCCAGCTCCAGAGCAGAAATACACAACTGGGAGCCGACTGAACACATCTGGTGAGCCAGGAACAAGGGGCATATGTGTGCAGCCCACAATCAGCAGCTAGCTCCCAGTCGTGTATTGCTGTGCCAAAAAAGGATACCAAGAGAACAAATTACATTTTATATTCAAATTAAATTGAATTAATGTTGACTTTTGTGTCCTGGGAACTGGTAGAAACACCATAGGGTATGTGGTGCTGGTGATAGAATAATCACATTAGGTGAGTTAGAGATAAATGGATAGTATTGTGGAGGGTAAGCCAGCCATAAAGGGACTAAATACATTTTATAAGCATAGTATTGAGGTTATTCTCTGCCTCCCTCTAGTCATGAGTGCCACCAGGCTGAAATATACCTTTCACTGTATTGCAGTGCTGACATGTTTGCGCTTGTGCAGTAACTCTCCTTTAGATACCTAAAGTGAAACCTAAGTTTCAAAATGGATACAGCCATAACTGGAAGGAGGTCCATAAATTGTATTGTGTTTTGTGTTCCTTTAAAGGGACATGAAACCCAAATGTTTTTCTTTAATGATTCAGATTGAGCATATAATTTTATACAACTTTCCAATTGACATATTTTATCTAATCTGCTTTCTTTTCTTAGTATCGTTTGTTGAAAGAGCAGCAATGCACTAATGGGAGCTAGCTGAATACATCTGGTGAGCCAATGAGAAGAGGCATATATGTGCAGCTAGTTCCCAGTAGTGCTTTCCGTCTCAATATGCCTTTAAACAAAGGATACCAAGAGAAGGAAGCAAATTGAATAATAGAAATAGTAGAAATGTATTTAAAACTGCATAATCTATCTGAATCAATAAATAAAAATTTCATATCCCTTTAAGTTTATTTGTAGGGGGCAGCGGTGAGTGGTGGAGCAATGCGGTTACTAACAGTTGTAGTTTGGAAAGCTCACGGTTAATTACAGTTTCGGCGGCTAGGATTAACTGGAGTGTGAGACAGCAGCAGCTTAAATGTATTGATAGTGGTGGGAGGTTTAGGGTGAACAGGAGTGTGAGACAGCAGCAGATTAAATGTACTGATAGTAGTGGGAGGTTTAGGGTTAACTGGAGTGTGAGACAGCAGCATCTTAATGTACTGATAGTGGTGGGAGGTTTAGGGTTAACAGGAGTGTGAGACAGCAGCAGTTTAAATGTACTGATAGTGGTGGAAGGTTTAGGGTTAATAGGAGTGTGAGACAGCAGCAGCTTAAATGTACTGATAGTAGTGGGAGGTTTAGGGTTAACTGGAGTGTGAGACAGCAGCATCTTAAATGTACTGATAGTAGTGGGAGGTTTAGGGTTAACTGGAGTGTGAGACAGCAGCATCTTAATGTACTGATAGTGGTGGGAGGTTTAGGGTTAACAGGAGTGTGAGACAGCAGCAGTTTAAATGTACTGATAGTGGTGGAAGGTTTAGGGTTAATAGGAGTGTGAGACAGCAGCAGATTAAATGTACTGATAGTAGTGGGAGGTTTAGGGTTAACAAAAGTGTGAGACAGCAGCAGATTAAATGTACAGATAGTGGTGGGAGGTTTAGGGTTAACTGGAGTGTGAGACAGCAGCAGCTTAAATGTATTGATAGTGGTGGGAGGTTTAGGGTTAACTGTAGTGTGAGACAGAAGCAGATTAAATGTACTGATAGTGGTGGGAGGTTTAGGGTTAACAGGAGTGTGAGACAGCAGCAGATTAAATGTACTGATAGTAGTGGGAGGTTTAGGGTTAACAGGAGTGTGAGACAGCAGCAGCTTAAATGTACTGATAGTAGTGGGAGGTTTAGGGTTAACAAAAGTGTGAGACAGCAGCAGATTAAATGTACAGATAGTGGTGGGAGGTTTAGGGTTAACTGGAGTGTGAGACAGCAGCATCTTAAATGTATTGATAGTGGTGGGAGGTTTAGGGTTAACAAAAG
>NW_026511091.1:70000-152500 GCF_027579735.1 Bombina bombina | reverse complement strand
AGTGGTGGGAGGTTTAGGGTTAACAGGAGTGTGAGACAGCAGCAGATTAAATGTACTGATAGTGGTGGGAGGTTTAGGATTGAAGGGATACAAATACTGACACCTGTGCAATGTAGGTTCCAATGCTTATAGCAGCTGGGGTCAGATACAGCTTGGCAGATGGTTTTAGTGATCAGCCTTAAGGGACAGGTTTTATTTACATAGGGATTGATTATGAGTGGAATGCAATATCATGTTTACGTCAGCGCATTGTTTGTGCTCCACTCAGTAATACCAGTACACGCAAATGTGCTCTGGTATTACAAGTGCAGCGCAATGCGAACGCGACCTCGCATTTGCATTGCCCGGAAGTTAACCACTCAAGAAAGCACGCTTCCATAGGTTTCAATGGGAGCCTCGCTTTCATGTAGATAGACATGGCAAACCATCTAGGGCAGCACACGAGGCAAATTGTGCAGCGATGGGCAGCAATATATATATATAGAAACATAGAAACATAGAAACATAGATATTGACGGCAGATAAGAGCCATAGGCCCAGCAAGTCTGCCCGACCTTACCTAACAGTATAAACTTATCTAGTTCGTAGGATATGCTTGTCCCATGCATTTTTAAAGTCCCCCACAGTGTTTGTTGCTACTACTTCTTAAGGAAGTTTATTCCATAAATCAATCACTCTTTCTGTAAAGAAGCTTCCTCAAATTACTCCTGAATCTACTACCCTTTAGCTTGAGCTCATGACCCCTTGTTCTTGAATTTTCCATTTTATGTAAAATACCCACAGTCTCAGTTTTACTAAGCCCTTTAATGTACTTGAAAGTTGCTATCATATCACCTCTTTCCCTTCTCTCCTCTAAGCTATACATATTTAGGTCATTGAGCCTATCCTGGTAAGTTTTATTTTTTAGACCATGTACCATTTTGGTAGCCCTCCTTTGTACAGATTTAAGTTTGTTAATATCCTTCTGAAGATATGGCCTCCAGAACTGCACACAATACTCAAGATGAGGCCTAACTAATGATCTATAAAGTGGCATAAGAACCTTACTATTTCTGCTGCAAATACCTCTACCAATACATCCAAGCATTCTGCTAGCCTTACTCGCTGCATTACTACATTGTTTATGTATTTTTCTTCCCTAAATGCATTATTTTACACTTTTGCTGTGTTAAACTTTAGACCCCAGTCGTTTGTCCAATCCTCCAATTGTTGTATATCACTTCTCATTTTGTCTACCCCCCCCTAGAACATCCACTCTGTTGCAAATTTTTGTATCATCTGCAAAGAGACATACTTTCCCCTGTAGCCCTTTGCTGATATCGCAGATAAATATGTTAAACAAAACAGGCCCCAGAACTGACCCCTGAGGAACACCACTAGTAACAGCCCCCTCTGCTGAATGAACTCCATTTACTAAGACACTTTGTTTTCTGTCCTTAAACCAGCATTCCACCCAGTTCACAATTTTTGAATCTAGACCAAGGAGATATAGTTTGTGAATAAGTTTATTGTGTGGGACGGTGTCAAATGCTTTGCTGAAATCTAGATATGCTACATCAACTGCTCCTCCCTTGTCTAATACTTTTGTTACATAATCAAAGAAGTCAATTAGATTAGTCTGACATGATCTCCCTGAAGTAAAACCATGCTGATTTTGGTCCTCTAAATTGTTTGTCTTTATGTAAGTCATAATTCTTTCTTTTAAGAGGCTTTCCATTAATTTCCCTACTACTGAAGTTAAACTAACTGGCCTGTAGTTGCCAGATTCTTCTCTACTGCCCTTTTTATGAAGGGGTATTATGAAGGGGTATTACATTTGCTATTCTCCAACTTAGAAGTCCGCCCGCTTTCTGCAAATTCTTACGCGTTTTGAAGTGATACAACGCTTCTTCGTCAGAGAATAGAAAGTGTAATTACACTTTCTATTCTCTGACGAAGAAGTGTTGTATCACTTCGAAACGCGTAAGAATTTGCAGAAAGCGGGCGGACTTCTAAGTTCCAAATACGGCATTTTTTGATCTAAAGAAAAATTTCCAAAGAAAAACTTCCAATAAGTATTACAGCCAGGTGGTAAAGTATAATACGCTTTTACAACTCTGACTGAATTGCATCCAGGCTATATTTTATCAGTAGTAATTAGCCAGAATACTTACCACCTTGTCTATTATTCCACACCGGACATATTGTGACCATATATACACTAAGTCACACAACTGGCAGCATATTAAGTACCCTATTTGGGGGCGATATATAAGTTTCTTCAAAAAACGTTTTTTACCCAGACATACAGTGTCATCAACTATAAGGAATAAGAAAACAAAGATATTTTATGTGCCTTTATCTTACCTCATAAATGATTGAGGTTGACAAATGTAAGCATAACTGATCGTGCAAAATAAACACCATTTTTATCTTAACTGTATTACGCTATGTATTTGTCTCTTATTTCTCCTTTATGATCCATGGAATGATCTGATACAAGATAAAGATCCTTACCACCATAAAGAAAAGAAAAGAGTCCAGGAGTCTCCATTACTGTTTGTCAAATGACACCCAGCTGAAACATCTTCACAAGAGAGTCCAGGATTTCCATTAAAGACATACTGCGGAAACTGCAAGATTACACAATTCAAAAGAAAAGAAAAGTTTTTTTCATCTCGACAAGAGTCCAAGAACCATCTGTAAACACCCAAAAAAGCTGACACCTTACCTCATAGGATTGAGGTACTTTCTGGTAAGCACATCTTACTTACCCTAGAAGGATAAAAACTGTTGAAGCATAAGAAATAACTTGGGCTCAAAACCAATTTAATGGACATATGTACTTTATTTTAATTTTTATTTTTATGACATATCAATCAGCAATATATTGATATTGATATTACTTCAAATTTATAGATCAATAGCAATTAGCTGTGCGCCACTACTTGATTTTCTCTTTCTATTTACCATATATATATATATATATATATATATATATATATATATATATATATATATATATATATATATATATATATATATATATATATATATATATATATATATTTATATACATATATACACACATATTAACACATACATATATATCTATATAAGCATAAACATATGTTTATAGTGAAAACACATTCCCCCATTGACTTCCATGTAAAAGCACTTTAGGTGAGGTTTTTTTTCCAAACACCCCACATCTCCTCTCTTTAACCCTTTATAACTGCTTTTTACAGTTTTTTGGGGGGCAATTGGGGCAACTTTTTATATTTAACCAGAGGTCTGATCCCTGGTTAATTGTGCTTAGCATAAAGTGAAACCACGAGCTCACAGGAGCATTAACCATCCACTTGTAATGGCTGGTTATTTAACGTGCACCCATAAACGGGCAAATTTGCCCTTTACAGGCGCATGTTATAGGGACAGTCAATACAGAATTCAAAGAAATAGAGGTACCTCCACGGCATGCATTTAAAAGTTCCTTTATTTGTCGTACAAACAGCGGATACATAATTCTGTCAGTTACACAGCTCAGGTCGGAAAGACTTGGGTTGCTCCCAGTGACCCACTGACGCGTGGGTCTACACACTACGATTACGGCCAGCGAGCCGAAACACGTCAGTGGGTCACTGGGAGCAACCCAAGTCTTTCCGACCTGAGCTGTGTAACTGACATCATTATTTATGCGCTGTTTGTACGACAAATAGGGGAACTTTGAAATGCATGCCGTGGAGGTGCCTCTATTTCTTTGAATTCTGTATAGCCGCAGTAATCGAGAGAGAGCACACACGGAGCAGGAGCCGTTTACCACCATGCCCCACTGCAGGTCATGTGACTGAAGCACGCCCATTGACGTCATCACACACACACGCCGATGGGAAGGAGCAACACAGGACGCCGAGTGAAGATGAGCCGGGCATCCGCGAACAAGAGGAGTCTCCGAAGCAAACCGCAGGCATATATGTGAGTTCCCAATGTAAAGCGAAAGAGTATATGTGTGTGAGCTGGGAGGAAATATTGGGGCATATACGTCAGTGTGACGAAGGAATAGCAGTGGGGTTGAATGAACACATATGGAGCATGCACCAAAAGGCTAAACTGATAGGTGCTAGGCATTTGGTTGGTTTATAGGGACAGTCAAGTCCTAAAAAACTTTCATGATTCAGATAGGGCATGTCATTTTTAACAACTTTCCAATTTACTTTTATCACCAATTTTGCTTTGTTCTCTTGGCATTCTTAGTTGAAAGCTAAACCTAGGAGTTTCATATGCTAATTTCTTAGCCCTTGAAGGCCGCCTCTAATCTGAATGCATTTTGACAGTTTTTCAACACAAGAGGGCATTAGTTCAATTATTTCATATAGATAACATTGCGCTTACACACGTGAAGTTACCTAGCACTGATTGGCTAAGAAACAAGTCTGTCAAAAGAACTGAAATAAGGGGGCAGTCAGCAGAAGCTTAGATACAAGTTAATTACAGAGGTAAAACGTGTATTATTATAACCTGTATTATTATAACTGTGTTGGTTTTGCAAAACTGGGGAATGGGTAATAAAGGGATTATCTATCTTTTTAAACAACAACAATTCTGGTGTTGACTGTCCCTTAAAGGGACACTTGTAATCTGGCCCATAGTGTGTTGTCACTAAATAATAGTTTCAGCTGGTTACTATCCTATATTATAAAAGGCCAAGTATGTTTGTCCGACACAGTCATGCGCAGTAGAGACTTTGCAAGACAAACATACCTGGCCTTAACCCCTTAACTACAAGCGTGAGGACGACGTTGGTCATTAAACCCTGGGCCTCTCTCTACAGCAATCTCACTAAAAGTAGCAAGATTGTGCTATTTCTGCATGCCCCATGAGTGGGGCAGTGCAGAAATAGTCTTGCAGAGGTACCGAAGCAGAGAGGGACCCTCTGTAGTCTCTGTAGTGGTGGTGCTGATCGTTGGTGGTGTGGGAGGGAGGTGGGTAGGTGGCCCATCCAAGGAGGGGGGCCTGATAAGGGCCGGAGGGGCGGGACCGCTATGCTGCAGAATTATTTTTTGAGAGCGGCAGGGAGGGGGGGGGGATGAGGGAGAGTGGATCAGAGGGTAGGGAAAGGCTCTTGTAGGGAGAGGTGGGAGGGTGGTGGACATATTTTGGCCCATGTACACAGGCTTTAAGACTAGTATATAATAAAAAGCTGCTTTTGCTAGTAATAATCATTTCACTATAGCTGCTTGCATAGGATCTAGGTCTAAAGAAACATTTCAGATTGCCATTTTGGTTGCAAAATTTTCAGGATTAATAAGCAAATCCATAGCAGTGTGTTTATCTTGCTTCTGATCATTTTGTAGCATGTAGCAGGGTTATGCAAGATGAAGTGTATAGAAAGAGACATTAAAGTCATATTTATATGCAACAGATTAATCGCTACATTGCAATAAATATGAAAACCATTTAAAGGGACAACAAACATCTCCTGTTTTGTCTTACAGTTTTAAGATAAATATACATTTTATATTACAACCTCTAAGGGCTCGTTTCCATTGAGCCGTAACTCCGTTTGCGTGCACTCACAAACCGATAAATAAGCTGTCGGAAGCAATATCGCTTATCGACTGCTTCCAACGTCCCATTATAACCCAATTTCGGCAACCGGACTCCGGCTGCCGAAAACATTATCGTATCCCATACAAAGTATAGGAAGCTGCTAATCTTTAAATAATACCTGGTTTCCAATTCCCCGCAAACTGTAAATACACTGTCAGAGGCTGCCGATACAGTAACAAAAATAACACCCAGCTCAACTAGGTGTAAAACAGGAAAAAGGTGCTCTTCGAGACCTTTTTCCCATTGAAATCTAACCCGACACGTCAAAAACCCTCTATCCGCCCCCCCCACATCACAACTTATAATAAACGTATTAACCTCTAAACCCCCATACTCCACAATGCAAACTAGTTATTTAAACTATTAACCCATAGGCCGCAATGCCCCACAACGCAAACTATCTATTTAAACTATTAACCCCTAAACCCCCATCCCCCACAATGCAAACTATCTATTTAAACTATTAACCCCTAAGCTGCAATGCCCTACAACACAAACTATCTATTGGCTGTTCAAATCAGCCACTAGGATTTCAGTAGCTCTCATCCTATTGGCTGATTTGAACAGTCAATAGGATTTCAGAAGCTCTCATCCTATTGGCTGATTTGAAGAATCAAATAAGCCAATAGGAATGCAAGGGACGCCATATTTAATCGAGTTCCTTGAATTCACTATACAGTGTACGGCAGCGATCATACGAAGAGGATCCTCCATACTCCATGACTCTGCGGTTGCCGGTCCTCAGTTCCGCGGTCCTGGTTGAAGATAGAAGAAGTCGCCGCTTGGAAGAAGACTTCACCGCTGGACTTCAGAAACCGTGAGTACCTATCTGGGGGTTAGAGTTAGGCTTTTTTTTATTTTAATTGTAATATTATTTTTAGATTAGGGATTTGGGCGCTGTAAAAGAGCTGAATGCCCTTTTAAGGGCAGTAAAATAACTGAATGCCCTTTTAAGGGCAATGCCCATACAAATGCCCCTTTAGTGTTAGGTTTATTTTTATTTTGGGGGGGTGGTGGGTGGGGGATTTTACTGTTAGAGGGGGGACTTAGTATTTTTTTTACGGTAAAATAGCTGTTTAACTTAGGGCAATGCCCTACAAAAGGCCCATTTTTGGCTATTGGTAGTTTAGTATTAGATTAGGGGGTGTTTTTATTTTGGGGGGCTTTTTTATTGTCATAGGGATTAGGTTTGATTTTTTAATTTTTGATATATTCTTGCACCTGGGCCCTGTGGTTTCTAGTTACGCCTCTGGGAGCAGTAATTACTTTTAGCTGTCGGCCGCTTCGGTAGCTTACGGCTCAATTTTTAGCGGTTTAATGGAAACAAGCCCTTAGTGTTTACTGTCCCTTTAATTATGCATTTTATCGGTTTTAATATTGAGTGTAATGTCTCCTTAAAGGGACATAATACCCATATGCTAAATCACTTGAAAGTGATGCAGCTGACAGGAAAATATCAGCTTAGCATCTCTATGTAAAAAGGAAGATATTTTAGCCCAACTTTTTCTTCAGCTCACCTTAGTAAGTGTTCTGTGAACAGTTATACTACAGCTACTGTGATGATAGGTGGCGCAAATCAATGCTGATTCCCTGTGGTGGAGCGTTAATATCTCAATGTTTATTGTTAGTTACGTGAATTCCGTGGTGAATTCTATTAGCTATGTCTGAATTATGATAGTGTCGATTTCTATTAATATTATAGATTTCTATTAATAATATACTCCTTATATAAATATAAATAAAATTAAAAATGCCTTAAGTTGGTATATAAAAAAACAATTTATTTTCACAAATGTTAAAAATGTATACACTTTATGTGCTATTGACACCGGTGTCTACGGTTACTATAAAAGATACTAAAATTGGACAAGCTAAAAATAAAACAAAATACAATTTCAAGTTAAAATGATATAGTTTCAAGTTTACAATGATACTTTTACGTTGAGTATTTTTGTTACACTTTGCTAATTTCCACAGTGTGGCCTAATTTCAACGGTATGTTACAATATTATTGACATTCATATGCTTTAGCAGTGGACTGTTATTAGTCACAGTCTTTTGACGAACTGACCTTACAGTATTGGCCAGGTATATGTGATAGTACACTATATTCTAGTAGTGCTGGTTGTGCTGTTTTAACAGTGCTCTAAAGTACCTTGAAATGTATCCGTCTGTTGTTGCTGTATCCGTTGGGGAATGTTGCGGTTAAATATATGCCGCTACTTGGTTCCCTTCAGTGTGTCTGTTTAATGACACGTTATAAGTATACTGCGGTTAAATAAATGCCGCTGCTTGAGATGACTGGGTTCGATGGGTGAGTGGAGATGTTAAATCTCTCAGGCGGTTAAATATATGCCGCTGCGGTGACTTTGTTGCAGTATAAGCTCTACCTGCAGTAAAAAAGTGTGGATGTTGTTATACCCACTGACGTGAGTGTTTCTGGGGTTTTTTCGTGACCGCTTGAAGTGTTGTCGGTCAGTGACCGATCAGGTTCTTCAAGGGTGATGGTTCCTGATATTTTGTTCGTCGGGTGTGAGATCTTTATCACTTCAGTTGTTGAGACTTCTGCTTCCGTTTACCGTCGGTCAGTGACCGATCTGCCTGTTGTGCTTGGATGTTTAGATGGAAGCGCTCTTCTTGTGTCCTGTGGTCTTGCAAATCTGTGTGAGGTTGCTCGGGTATCAACGCGTTTCGGCTTCAAAGCCTTTCTCAAGATACCAGATAGGTGGATTGGCCTGCTATTTATACCTGTTTCGGTTAACTGTTAAACTGCCAGTATGGTGTCATTCCAGTTTTTCACTTTGGGTTAGTTCGTGATTTCGTGGATGTTAGCATTCAACATGACTTATTTTTCTTACGTGCTTCTTACTTTCTGATGTTCTTGTTTTACATAATTATTGTTTTACATATTTAAGCTTTATCGTTTGTAAATAATCATTTTTTATTTTGCATATTATTGCAACAAGGCTATAAGGAGTATGTATTAATTATATAGCTAAATTTAACAAAATTTAATAATATAACAAAATTTAATTTTGGGTATTTTTCTTAAATTTATATTAGTCGTATGTGAATGTTCATTTATTATTGTTTTTTGTTGTGCAAATTTGGGATTGTGTTGTTACGTTACCCTGATATTGCGCTAATTCGCATTTAGGTTTTAGAACCATAATTGGCTAGACCAGATTATAGGTGAAATCAATATGCAATTTATAATATCGATATTGCTTGGAAATTGATCGGGGTTTACTTTATTTTCTACTAAAGGTTTTATATACCCTATTTTTGTAGGTTGGAGTTGCCATACATATAAATTTGAATTTCCAAGTTTGTTACTTTTTATACATCGTTGACGGATTTAAACATGTGTGTATTTCTAAAAAACGTACTCTAAATTTGGGTGGGTACAACATTAACTCCTGATATAGATTATAACGGTGTACTGCTACTTCTTTGACTTTGCGTCTTGGTTATTAAGGAGTGTCTTACAAGTCATTATGTGTGTCTAATAGATTATAATATTGATTTTAAGTGATATCAATGTGGTAGTTAGTGTGATGAAAGTCTATATACAATTTGGTTTGGAGTATACTACAGGATGGAGTTTAGGTCCATTTCACTGTTTAGACCTTTTGGGTATAGAGTTCCCATTTCAAATATTAGTTTGGCTTCTTGGTGTAGAAGTTTTTTCCCTAGATTGCCTCCTCTGCTGTCTGGTTTAATCTTTCTAATGCCCCAAAATAGCATTTCATTTGGGTTTCCTTTATGACATGTTTTAAAGTGTGCGTATAATTTTGTATTGTCTCTTTCTTTTTCAATACTTAGGATGTGCTCTCTCATCCTGTCCTTCAACTTTCTGCTAGTTTGGCCTAAGTATTGAAGTTTGCAATTGCATTCTATTAGATATATGATATTGGTATCCGTGCATCTGATAATGTCATTAATTTTTACTTCTTTATTTGTCACAGTTGATCTGACTGATTTAGATTTGATACTGTGTTTACAAGATTTACACTCGTGGCATGGGAAAAAACCAGATATGCTTTCATTGTTAAGGTTTCGTTGGGCGGTGTGGTTTTTTTGTTGTTTGTACTCGCTAGGTGCTAGGATATTTTTCAGATTTGTAGCCTTTCGAAATATAATATCTGGATGTTGTTTTAGTCGTTTCCCCAGGATAGGGTCACTTTTTGCAAGATGCCAGTGTTGCTTAATGATTTTTTCTATTTGTTTGTGTTGGCTGGAATATGCAGTGATGAATGGAATGTGATAGGGGTCTCTATCTTCCTGTTTTTTCATGTTAATCTTTTCCTCCAGAAGGACCTTTCTATCTATTGCTCTGACTTGTTTTTTTGTGTCTACTAGAGTCTTGGGGTGATAACCCTTTTCGGCAAATCTTTTGTCTAAAATTTCAGCTTGTGTGTCATAGTCAGTTACTTTGGTACAGTTCCTTCTTATTCTCGAATACTGTCCTTTAGGTATATTATTTTTCCATTTTGTGTGGTGGCAGCTTTTATAGTCAATGTAGCTATTTGCATCTACTTTTTTAAAAAAAGTTGTGGTGGTGATCTCATTATTTATTATGGCTATCTCTATGTCTAGAAAGCTGATTTTAGTTTTGTTATGTTCATGTGTAAATTTTAGACCGAAGTCGTTATTGTTGAAGTCTAGTATGAACTCCTCCAATAGTTCCTCATCTCCTCTCCAAATTATGAATATGTCATCTATGAACCGTTTGTAGAGCACGAGATTCGCACCCCAAGGAGTGTCAGATAAAAATTGCTCTTCAAAATGTCCTACAAATAAATTGGCATAACTGGGTGCGAATCTCGTGCCCATAGCTGTTCCTCTTTTTTGTATATAATGATTACCATTGAAAGAAAAATAATTGTTTTTAAGTATAAATTCCATACATTGTAATATAAATTCTTTTTGGGGTCTTTTCATATCACTGTCTTTTGTTAAAAAGGAATTTGTGGCTTCTAAGCCTTTTGTATGGTCTATGCAAGTGTATAAGCTACTTACATCGCAAGTAACTAAGATGTAATTTTCTTTCCAATCTATATGGTCAATTAAATTCAGGAAATGCTTAGTGTCTCTTAAATGGGAGGGTATGTTTTTTACATATTTTTGAAGAAAGAAGTCTGTGTATTGAGATAGGTTTGATGTCAGTGAATTTATTCCGGATATTATGGGACGTCCTGGGGGGTTTGTTAAATCCTTGTGGATTTTCGGTAGGAAATAGAAAACTGGGGTTCTGGGATGTTCTGTCAGAATAAAATTGAGTTCTTGTTTGTTTATTATGCCTTTGTCTTTAGCTGAGAAGATCATTTTATCTAAATTCTTTTTCATTTGCTCAATAGGGTTACCTGTTAATTTATTGTATGTTGTTTTGTCCCCTAATAATCTTTCTGCTTCTTTAAGGTAATTTTCTGTGTCCATAATGACAACTCCTCCCCCTTTATCGGCCTGTTTTATAGTGATGTTTTTGTTCTCTTTAAGCTCTTTTAGAACCTCATTTTCTTTTTTACTTAAATTCCATTTGAGCTCTTTATTATCTTCTAGTTTTTCGATATCCTCTTTTACCTTTTTTTCAAATGTCTCAATCATGCTACCTTTTTCTTGAGTGGGATTAAAATTGGATTTTTGTTTGAAATTAGTGTGAATATATTCTGATGTGTAGTTACTGTTATTTTCCAGAGGGTTTCTCAAAAAATACTTTTTTAAGGCTAGTTTTCTTGTGAATTGATTCACGTTTATCAATGTTTCAAATTTGTTGAGTTTACAGGACGGGGCAAATGATAGACCTTTGTTGAGTATTGTTTTTTGTTTGTCATTAAGTGTTAATTTACTCAGATTAAAGATACCTTTAGGTTCTATTTGGATTTCTTCGTTGCTTTTTTTGAGTCTCCCTCCCCTTCCTCTGTTTCCTCTAATCTTCTTTTTCCTTTCGGTGGGTCGTGTGTTTGGTTTGGGCCTTCTTCTAAAAAAGATCTGTGGTTTATTGCTTTTGTGGATGTAGTGGGGGTTCTGGCTTCTTCTTCATGACTTAGTGCACTGTATCTGTTCTGGTGTTCTAAATTTCTTTCTGGTGGATGTGTGGTGGTGCTCTGTTTTTTAAAATTATCTTTAGTTTTTGGTGATTGTGGTCTTTTAAAACTTTCCTTTGGTGTTTCCCTGTCTGCTAGTTCTTTATTTTGATTTCTCCAAGTGTGATTGTGATTGTAATTATCATAATTGTGGTTGTCAAATCTTCGTTTCTCATAGTTTCTATAATTTTGGAAATGTGAAACTCTATTGTCATCTTGGTAGTGTTCATAATTGTTAAAACGTGAGTCTCTGTTATCACCTCTATACTGTTCATTTCTATTGTAATAGTATTCATTCGCATCTCTATATTTGTTTCTGTAGTGGTGATTTCTATTTGAATTTTGGAAATAGTTTGAATATTGGTAATCATTCTGTATATAGTTTCTGTGTTCTGGTGTATATTCCTCTTTCGTGTTGTATCTAGTGCCTTCCTTGTGTGAATGTCCTGTGTCCCTTTTTCCAAGTAATTCTCTATTACTAACTTCATTATAAGTGTAGTTGTCGCGTCTGTAATTTCTATCTCTATCATTGTCCCAGTTTCTGTGTTGGTTATAATGGTTACTTGGTCTTTGAAATCTGTTAATGTAATTTCCTTTGTTATGATTGTGGTATCTTTGATAGTTATGGTTGCTATCGTTACGTGTTTGATTTAAGGTCTTTCCAGTGTTTTGTTGTTCAACCTGCATGTTCCCTGTGTCAGGTTCATTAGTGAATTTTTTATTACTAAAGAGTAATCTGTGATTGGGTGGTGTGTCTTCATTGGTATTATCTATTTGTCTTTTGTAGTCCTCAATATCTCTATTGAATTTTTTCCATTTAATTTCTATTATGTCTTTGTTTAGTTCACCTAGTCTTTTAGCTATTTCTTGTTGTTTTGTGTTCAAAGAATCTGTTAGGTCTGTGTGTTCCAATTTTTCTTTATAGTTTTGGATTTTGATTCCTAATTCCTGTGAAGTTATTTCTCTTGATTTTATGATTACTGTTATGAGTTTAAGGGAAGCAGTTTCCAGAATGTCAAACCACTCTTTACTATGTTCTTCATTTAGTTCGAACGTACAATCTTTTTTAAGTCGTAGGCCCCTTGGGACCATATTTTCTTTTATGTATTTGTTTAGGAAAGCTAACTCCAATTTTTGTTTTATTTCCTTAAATAGAATGTTTTCTAATTCACTTATAGTGTCTTTCTCATTGATGTAATCTATTTTATTGAAATTTGAGTTCACGGGGTCAATTTTATTTGAAATATCCTCAAGGATGTTATTTCTAGTATTAAATATGTCCATTCTTCCGGTGTTTCTCACTTGGTGGCCTTTCTTATCAGTCTGGGGATAAATTAATGTATGTGCGTTTTTGATAGTGGTTGGACTGATACTAAGGCGGGAATAGTGCACACCTTATAAAACTTTATCCCAATGTTTTATACAAATTAGCTGCGGTGATGATAGGTGGCGCAAATCAATGCTGATTCCCTGTGGTGGAGCGTTAATATCTCAATGTTTATTGTTAGTTACGTGAATTCCGTGGTGAATTCTATTAGCTATGTCTGAATTATGATAGTGTCGATTTCTATTAATATTATAGATTTCTATTAATAATATACTCCTTATATAAATATAAATAAAATTAAAAATGCCTTAAGTTGGTATATAAAAAAACAATTTATTTTCACAAATGTTAAAAATGTATACACTTTATGTGCTATTGACACCGGTGTCTACGGTTACTATAAAAGATACTAAAATTGGACAAGCTAAAAATAAAACAAAATACAATTTCAAGTTAAAATGATATAGTTTCAAGTTTACAATGATACTTTTACGTTGAGTATTTTTGTTACACTTTGCTAATTTCCACAGTGTGGCCTAATTTCAACGGTATGTTACAATATTATTGACATTCATATGCTTTAGCAGTGGACTGTTATTAGTCACAGTCTTTTGACGAACTGACCTTACAGTATTGGCCAGGTATATGTGATAGTACACTATATTCTAGTAGTGCTGGTTGTGCTGTTTTAACAGTGCTCTAAAGTACCTTGAAATGTATCCGTCTGTTGTTGCTGTATCCGTTGGGGAATGTTGCGGTTAAATATATGCCGCTACTTGGTTCCCTTCAGTGTGTCTGTTTAATGACACGTTATAAGTATACTGCGGTTAAATAAATGCCGCTGCTTGAGATGACTGGGTTCGATGGGTGAGTGGAGATGTTAAATCTCTCAGGCGGTTAAATATATGCCGCTGCGGTGACTTTGTTGCAGTATAAGCTCTACCTGCAGTAAAAAAGTGTGGATGTTGTTATACCCACTGACGTGAGTGTTTCTGGGGTTTTTTCGTGACCGCTTGAAGTGTTGTCGGTCAGTGACCGATCAGGTTCTTCAAGGGTGATGGTTCCTGATATTTTGTTCGTCGGGTGTGAGATCTTTATCACTTCAGTTGTTGAGACTTCTGCTTCCGTTTACCGTCGGTCAGTGACCGATCTGCCTGTTGTGCTTGGATGTTTAGATGGAAGCGCTCTTCTTGTGTCCTGTGGTCTTGCAAATCTGTGTGAGGTTGCTCGGGTATCAACGCGTTTCGGCTTCAAAGCCTTTCTCAAGATACCAGATAGGTGGATTGGCCTGCTATTTATACCTGTTTCGGTTAACTGTTAAACTGCCAGTATGGTGTCATTCCAGTTTTTCACTTTGGGTTAGTTCGTGATTTCGTGGATGTTAGCATTCAACATGACTTATTTTTCTTACGTGCTTCTTACTTTCTGATGTTCTTGTTTTACATAATTATTGTTTTACATATTTAAGCTTTATCGTTTGTAAATAATCATTTTTTATTTTGCATATTATTGCAACAAGGCTATAAGGAGTATGTATTAATTATATAGCTAAATTTAACAAAATTTAATAATATAACAAAATTTAATTTTGGGTATTTTTCTTAAATTTATATTAGTCGTATGTGAATGTTCATTTATTATTGTTTTTTGTTGTGCAAATTTGGGATTGTGTTGTTACGTTACCCTGATATTGCGCTAATTCGCATTTAGGTTTTAGAACCATAATTGGCTAGACCAGATTATAGGTGAAATCAATATGCAATTTATAATATCGATATTGCTTGGAAATTGATCGGGGTTTACTTTATTTTCTACTAAAGGTTTTATATACCCTATTTTTGTAGGTTGGAGTTGCCATACATATAAATTTGAATTTCCAAGTTTGTTACTTTTTATACATCGTTGACGGATTTAAACATGTGTGTATTTCTAAAAAACGTACTCTAAATTTGGGTGGGTACAACATTAACTCCTGATATAGATTATAACGGTGTACTGCTACTTCTTTGACTTTGCGTCTTGGTTATTAAGGAGTGTCTTACAAGTCATTATGTGTGTCTAATAGATTATAATATTGATTTTAAGTGATATCAATGTGGTTGTTAGTGTGATGAAAGTCTATATACAATTTGGTTTGGAGTATACTACAGGATGGAGTTTAGGTCCATTTCACTGTTTAGACCTTTTGGGTATAGAGTTCCCATTTCAAATATTAGTTTGGCTTCTTGGTGTAGAAGTTTTTTCCCTAGATTGCCTCCTCTGCTGTCTGGTTTAATCTTTCTAATGCCCCAAAATAGCATTTCATTTGGGTTTCCTTTATGACATGTTTTAAAGTGTGCGTATAATTTTGTATTGTCTCTTTCTTTTTCAATACTTAGGATGTGCTCTCTCATCCTGTCCTTCAACTTTCTGCTAGTTTGGCCTAAGTATTGAAGTTTGCAATTGCATTCTATTAGATATATGATATTGGTATCCGTGCATCTGATAATGTCATTAATTTTTACTTCTTTATTTGTCACAGTTGATCTGACTGATTTAGATTTGATACTGTGTTTACAAGATTTACACTCGTGGCATGGGAAAAAACCAGATATGCTTTCATTGTTAAGGTTTCGTTGGGCGGTGTGGTTTTTTTGTTGTTTGTACTCGCTAGGTGCTAGGATATTTTTCAGATTTGTAGCCTTTCGAAATATAATATCTGGATGTTGTTTTAGTCGTTTCCCCAGGATAGGGTCACTTTTTGCAAGATGCCAGTGTTGCTTAATGATTTTTTCTATTTGTTTGTGTTGGCTGGAATATGCAGTGATGAATGGAATGTGATAGGGGTCTCTATCTTCCTGTTTTTTCATGTTAATCTTTTCCTCCAGAAGGACCTTTCTATCTATTGCTCTGACTTGTTTTTTTGTGTCTACTAGAGTCTTGGGGTGATAACCCTTTTCGGCAAATCTTTTGTCTAAAATTTCAGCTTGTGTGTCATAGTCAGTTACTTTGGTACAGTTCCTTCTTATTCTCGAATACTGTCCTTTAGGTATATTATTTTTCCATTTTGTGTGGTGGCAGCTTTTATAGTCAATGTAGCTATTTGCATCTACTTTTTTAAAAAAAGTTGTGGTGGTGATCTCATTATTTATTATGGCTATCTCTATGTCTAGAAAGCTGATTTTAGTTTTGTTATGTTCATGTGTAAATTTTAGACCGAAGTCGTTATTGTTGAAGTCTAGTATGAACTCCTCCAATAGTTCCTCATCTCCTCTCCAAATTATGAATATGTCATCTATGAACCGTTTGTAGAGCACGAGATTCGCACCCCAAGGAGTGTCAGATAAAAATTGCTCTTCAAAATGTCCTACAAATAAATTGGCATAACTGGGTGCGAATCTCGTGCCCATAGCTGTTCCTCTTTTTTGTATATAATGATTACCATTGAAAGAAAAATAATTGTTTTTAAGTATAAATTCCATACATTGTAATATAAATTCTTTTTGGGGTCTTTTCATATCACTGTCTTTTGTTAAAAAGGAATTTGTGGCTTCTAAGCCTTTTGTATGGTCTATGCAAGTGTATAAGCTACTTACATCGCAAGTAACTAAGATGTAATTTTCTTTCCAATCTATATGGTCAATTAAATTCAGGAAATGCTTAGTGTCTCTTAAATGGGAGGGTATGTTTTTTACATATTTTTGAAGAAAGAAGTCTGTGTATTGAGATAGGTTTGATGTCAGTGAATTTATTCCGGATATTATGGGACGTCCTGGGGGGTTTGTTAAATCCTTGTGGATTTTCGGTAGGAAATAGAAAACTGGGGTTCTGGGATGTTCTGTCAGAATAAAATTGAGTTCTTGTTTGTTTATTATGCCTTTGTCTTTAGCTGAGAAGATCATTTTATCTAAATTCTTTTTCATTTGCTCAATAGGGTTACCTGTTAATTTATTGTATGTTGTTTTGTCCCCTAATAATCTTTCTGCTTCTTTAAGGTAATTTTCTGTGTCCATAATGACAACTCCTCCCCCTTTATCGGCCTGTTTTATAGTGATGTTTTTGTTCTCTTTAAGCTCTTTTAGAACCTAATTTTCTTTTTTACTTAAATTCCATTTGAGCTCTTTATTATCTTCTAGTTTTTCGATATCCTCTTTTACCTTTTTTTCAAATGTCTCAATCATGCTACCTTTTTCTTGAGTGGGATTAAAATTGGATTTTTGTTTGAAATTAGTGTGAATATATTCTGATGTGTAGTTACTGTTATTTTCCAGAGGGTTTCTCAAAAAATACTTTTTTAAGGCTAGTTTTCTTGTGAATTGATTCACGTTTATCAATGTTTCAAATTTGTTGAGTTTACAGGACGGGGCAAATGATAGACCTTTGTTGAGTATTGTTTTTTGTTTGTCATTAAGTGTTAATTTACTCAGATTAAAGATACCTTTAGGTTCTATTTGGATTTCTTCGTTGCTTTTTTTGAGTCTCCCTCCCCTTCCTCTGTTTCCTCTAATCTTCTTTTTCCTTTCGGTGGGTCGTGTGTTTGGTTTGGGCCTTCTTCTAAAAAAGATCTGTGGTTTATTGCTTTTGTGGATGTAGTGGGGGTTCTGGCTTCTTCTTCATGACTTAGTGCACTGTATCTGTTCTGGTGTTCTAAATTTCTTTCTGGTGGATGTGTGGTGGTGCTCTGTTTTTTAAAATTATCTTTAGTTTTTGGTGATTGTGGTCTTTTAAAACTTTCCTTTGGTGTTTCCCTGTCTGCTAGTTCTTTATTTTGATTTCTCCAAGTGTGATTGTGATTGTAATTATCATAATTGTGGTTGTCAAATCTTCGTTTCTCATAGTTTCTATAATTTTGGAAATGTGAAACTCTATTGTCATCTTGGTAGTGTTCATAATTGTTAAAACGTGAGTCTCTGTTATCACCTCTATACTGTTCATTTCTATTGTAATAGTATTCATTCGCATCTCTATATTTGTTTCTGTAGTGGTGATTTCTATTTGAATTTTGGAAATAGTTTGAATATTGGTAATCATTCTGTATATAGTTTCTGTGTTCTGGTGTATATTCCTCTTTCGTGTTGTATCTAGTGCCTTCCTTGTGTGAATGTCCTGTGTCCCTTTTTCCAAGTAATTCTCTATTACTAACTTCATTATAAGTGTAGTTGTCGCGTCTGTAATTTCTATCTCTATCATTGTCCCAGTTTCTGTGTTGGTTATAATGGTTACTTGGTCTTTGAAATCTGTTAATGTAATTTCCTTTGTTATGATTGTGGTATCTTTGATAGTTATGGTTGCTATCGTTACGTGTTTGATTTAAGGTCTTTCCAGTGTTTTGTTGTTCAACCTGCATGTTCCCTGTGTCAGGTTCATTAGTGAATTTTTTATTACTAAAGAGTAATCTGTGATTGGGTGGTGTGTCTTCATTGGTATTATCTATTTGTCTTTTGTAGTCCTCAATATCTCTATTGAATTTTTTCCATTTAATTTCTATTATGTCTTTGTTTAGTTCACCTAGTCTTTTAGCTATTTCTTGTTGTTTTGTGTTCAAAGAATCTGTTAGGTCTGTGTGTTCCAATTTTTCTTTATAGTTTTGGATTTTGATTCCTAATTCCTGTGAAGTTATTTCTCTTGATTTTATGATTACTGTTATGAGTTTAAGGGAAGCAGTTTCCAGAATGTCAAACCACTCTTTACTATGTTCTTCATTTAGTTCGAACGTACAATCTTTTTTAAGTCGTAGGCCCCTTGGGACCATATTTTCTTTTATGTATTTGTTTAGGAAAAGATTAACATGAAAAAACAGGAAGATAGAGACCCCTATCACATTCCATTCATCACTGCATATTCCAGCCAACACAAACAAATAGAAAAAATCATTAAGCAACACTGGCATCTTGCAAAAAGTGACCCTATCCTGGGGAAACGACTAAAACAACATCCAGATATTATATTTCGAAAGGCTACAAATCTGAAAAATATCCTAGCACCTAGCGAGTACAAACAACAAAAAAACCACACCGCCCAACGAAACCTTAACAATGAAAGCATATCTGGTTTTTTCCCATGCCACGAGTGTAAATCTTGTAAACACAGTATCAAATCTAAATCAGTCAGATCAACTGTGACAAATAAAGAAGTAAAAATTAATGACATTATCAGATGCACGGATACCAATATCATATATCTAATAGAATGCAATTGCAAACTTCAATACTTAGGCCAAACTAGCAGAAAGTTGAAGGACAGGATGAGAGAGCACATCCTAAGTATTGAAAAAGAAAGAGACAATACAAAATTATACGCACACTTTAAAACATGTCATAAAGGAAACCCAAATGAAATGCTATTTTGGGGCATTAGAAAGATTAAACCAGACAGCAGAGGAGGCAATCTAGGGAAAAAACTTCTACACCAAGAAGCCAAACTAATATTTGAAATGGGAACTCTATACCCAAAAGGTCTAAACAGTGAAATGGACCTAAACTCCATCCTGTAGTATACTCCAAACCAAATTGTATATAGACTTTCATCACACTAACAACCACATTGATATCACTTAAAATCAATATTATAATCTATTAGACACACATAATGACTTGTAAGACACTCCTTAATAACCAAGACGCAAAGTCAAAGAAGTAGCAGTACACCGTTATAATCTATATCAGGAGTTAATGTTGTACCCACCCAAATTTAGAGTACGTTTTTTAGAAATACACACATGTTTAAATCCGTCAACGATGTATAAAAAGTAACAAACTTGGAAATTCAAATTTATATGTATGGCAACTCCAACCTACAAAAATAGGGTATATAAAACCTTTAGTAGAAAATAAAGTAAACCCCGATCAATTTCCAAGCAATATCGATATTATAAATTGCATATTGATTTCACCTATAATCTGGTCTAGCCAATTATGGTTCTAAAACCTAAATGCGAATTAGCGCAATATCAGGGTAACGTAACAACACAATCCCAAATTTGCACAACAAAAAACAATAATAAATGAACATTCACATACGACTAATATAAATTTAAGAAAAATACCCAAAATTAAATTTTGTTATATTATTAAATTTTGTTAAATTTAGCTATATAATTAATACATACTCCTTATAGCCTTGTTGCAATAATATGCAAAATAAAAAATGATTATTTACAAACGATAAAGCTTAAATATGTAAAACAATAATTATGTAAAACAAGAACATCAGAAAGTAAGAAGCACGTAAGAAAAATAAGTCATGTTGAATGCTAACATCCACGAAATCACGAACTAACCCAAAGTGAAAAACTGGAATGACACCATACTGGCAGTTTAACAGTTAACCGAAACAGGTATAAATAGCAGGCCAATCCACCTATCTGGTATCTTGAGAAAGGCTTTGAAGCCGAAACGCGTTGATACCCGAGCAACCTCACACAGATTTGCAAGACCACAGGACACAAGAAGAGCGCTTCCATCTAAACATCCAAGCACAACAGGCAGATCGGTCACTGACCGACGGTAAACGGAAGCAGAAGTCTCAACAACTGAAGTGATAAAGATCTCACACCCGACGAACAAAATATCAGGAACCATCACCCTTGAAGAACCTGATCGGTCACTGACCGACAACACTTCAAGCGGTCACGAAAAAACCCCAGAAACACTCACGTCAGTGGGTATAACAACATCCACATTTTTTTACTGCAGGTAGAGCTTATACTGCAACAAAGTCACCGCAGCGGCATATATTTAACCGCCTGAGAGATTTAACATCTCCACTCACCCATCGAACCCAGTCATCTCAAGCAGCGGCATTTATTTAACCGCAGTATACTTATAACGTGTCATTAAACAGACACACTGAAGGGAACCAAGTAGCGGCATATATTTAACCGCAACATTCCCCAACGGATACAGCAACAACAGACGGATACATTTCAAGGTACTTTAGAGCACTGTTAAAACAGCACAACCAGCACTACTAGAATATAGTGTACTATCACATATACCTGGCCAATACTGTAAGGTCAGTTCGTCAAAAGACTGTGACTAATAACAGTCCACTGCTAAAGCATATGAATGTCAATAATATTGTAACATACCGTTGAAATTAGGCCACACTGTGGAAATTAGCAAAGTGTAACAAAAATACTCAACGTAAAAGTATCATTGTAAACTTGAAACTATATCATTTTAACTTGAAATTGTATTTTGTTTTATTTTTAGCTTGTCCAATTTTAGTATCTTTTATAGTAACCGTAGACACCGGTGTCAATAGCACATAAAGTGTATACATTTTTAACATTTGTGAAAATAAATTGTTTTTTTATATACCAACTTAAGGCATTTTTAATTTTATTTATATTTATATAAGGAGTATATTATTAATAGAAATCTATAATATTAATAGAAATCGACACTATCATAATTCAGACATAGCTAATAGAATTCACCACGGAATTCACGTAACTAACAATAAACATTGAGATATTAACGCTCCACCACAGGGAATCAGCATTGATTTGCGCCACCTATCATCACCGCAGCTAATTTGTATAAAACATTGGGATAAAGTTTTATAAGGTGTGCACTATTCCCGCCTTAGTATCAGTCCAACCACTATCAAAAACGCACATACATTAATTTATCCCCAGACTGATAAGAAAGGCCACCAAGTGAGAAACACCGGAAGAATGGACATATTTAATACTAGAAATAACATCCTTGAGGATATTTCAAATAAAATTGACCCCGTGAACTCAAATTTCAATAAAATAGATTACATCAATGAGAAAGACACTATAAGTGAATTAAAAAACATTCTATTTAAGGAAATAAAACAAAAATTGGAGTTAGCTTTCCTAAACAAATACATAAAAGAAAATATGGTCCCAAGGGGCCTACGACTTAAAAAAGATTGTACGTTCGAACTAAATGAAGAACATAGTAAAGAGTGGTTTGACATTCTGGAAACTGCTTCCCTTAAACTCATAACAGTAATCATAAAATCAAGAGAAATAACTTCACAGGAATTAGGAATCAAAATCCAAAACTATAAAGAAAAATTGGAACACACAGACCTAACAGATTCTTTGAACACAAAACAACAAGAAATAGCTAAAAGACTAGGTGAACTAAACAAAGACATAATAGAAATTAAATGGAAAAAATTCAATAGAGATATTGAGGACTACAAAAGACAAATAGATAATACCAATGAAGACACACCACCCAATCACAGATTACTCTTTAGTAATAAAAAATTCACTAATGAACCTGACACAGGGAACATGCAGGTTGAACAACAAAACACTGGAAAGACCTTAAATCAAACACGTAACGATAGCAACCATAACTATCAAAGATACCACAATCATAACAAAGGAAATTACATTAACAGATTTCAAAGACCAAGTAACCATTATAACCAACACAGAAACTGGGACAATGATAGAGATAGAAATTACAGACGCGACAACTACACTTATAATGAAGTTAGTAATAGAGAATTACTTGGAAAAAGGGACACAGGACATTCACACAAGGAAGGCACTAGATACAACACGAAAGAGGAATATACACCAGAACACAGAAACTATATACAGAATGATTACCAATATTCAAACTATTTCCAAAATTCAAATAGAAATCACCACTACAGAAACAAATATAGAGATGCGAATGAATACTATTACAATAGAAATGAACAGTATAGAGGTGATAACAGAGACTCACGTTTTAACAATTATGAACACTACCAAGATGACAATAGAGTTTCACATTTCCAAAATTATAGAAACTATGAGAAACGAAGATTTGACAACCACAATTATGATAATTACAATCACAATCACACTTGGAGAAATCAAAATAAAGAACTAGCAGACAGGGAAACACCAAAGGAAAGTTTTAAAAGACCACAATCACCAAAAACTAAAGATAATTTTAAAAAACAGAGCACCACCACACATCCACCAGAAAGAAATTTAGAACACCAGAACAGATACAGTGCACTAAGTCATGAAGAAGAAGCCAGAACCCCCACTACATCCACAAAAGCAATAAACCACAGATCTTTTTTAGAAGAAGGCCCAAACCAAACACACGACCCACCGAAAGGAAAAAGAAGATTAGAGGAAACAGAGGAAGGGGAGGGAGACTCAAAAAAAGCAACGAAGAAATCCAAATAGAACCTAAAGGTATCTTTAATCTGAGTAAATTAACACTTAATGACAAACAAAAAACAATACTCAACAAAGGTCTATCATTTGCCCCGTCCTGTAAACTCAACAAATTTGAAACATTGATAAACGTGAATCAATTCACAAGAAAACTAGCCTTAAAAAAGTATTTTTTGAGAAACCCTCTGGAAAATAACAGTAACTACACATCAGAATATATTCACACTAATTTCAAACAAAAATCCAATTTTAATCCCACTCAAGAAAAAGGTAGCATGATTGAGACATTTGAAAAAAAGGTAAAAGAGGATATCGAAAAACTAGAAGATAATAAAGAGCTCAAATGGAATTTAAGTAAAAAAGAAAATGAGGTTCTAAAAGAGCTTAAAGAGAACAAAAACATCACTATAAAACAGGCCGATAAAGGGGGAGGAGTTGTCATTATGGACACAGAAAATTACCTTAAAGAAGCAGAAAGATTATTAGGGGACAAAACAACATACAATAAATTAACAGGTAACCCTATTGAGCAAATGAAAAAGAATTTAGATAAAATGATCTTCTCAGCTAAAGACAAAGGCATAATAAACAAACAAGAACTCAATTTTATTCTGACAGAACATCCCAGAACCCCAGTTTTCTATTTCCTACCGAAAATCCACAAGGATTTAACAAACCCCCCAGGACGTCCCATAATATCCGGAATAAATTCACTGACATCAAACCTATCTCAATACACAGACTTCTTTCTTCAAAAATATGTAAAAAACATACCCTCCCATTTAAGAGACACTAAGCATTTCCTCAATTTAATTGACCATATAGATTGGAAAGAAAATTACATCTTAGTTACTTGCGATGTAAGTAGCTTATACACTTGCATAGACCATACAAAAGGCTTAGAAGCCACAAATTCCTTTTTAACAAAAGACAGTGATATGAAAAGACCCCAAAAAGAATTTATATTACAATGTATGGAATTTATACTTAAAAACAATTATTTTTCTTTCAATGGTAATCATTATATACAAAAAAGAGGAACAGCTATGGGCACGAGATTCGCACCCAGTTATGCCAATTTATTTGTAGGACATTTTGAAGAGCAATTTTTATCTGACACTCCTTGGGGTGCGAATCTCGTGCTCTACAAACGGTTCATAGATGACATATTCATAATTTGGAGAGGAGATGAGGAACTATTGGAGGAGTTCATACTAGACTTCAACAATAACGACTTCGGTCTAAAATTTACACATGAACATAACAAAACTAAAATCAGCTTTCTAGACATAGAGATAGCCATAATAAATAATGAGATCACCACCACAACTTTTTTTAAAAAAGTAGATGCAAATAGCTACATTGACTATAAAAGCTGCCACCACACAAAATGGAAAAATAATATACCTAAAGGACAGTATTCGAGAATAAGAAGGAACTGTACCAAAGTAACTGACTATGACACACAAGCTGAAATTTTAGACAAAAGATTTGCCGAAAAGGGTTATCACCCCAAGACTCTAGTAGACACAAAAAAACAAGTCAGAGCAATAGATAGAAAGGTCCTTCTGGAGGAAAAGATTAACATGAAAAAACAGGAAGATAGAGACCCCTATCACATTCCATTCATCACTGCATATTCCAGCCAACACAAACAAATAGAAAAAATCATTAAGCAACACTGGCATCTTGCAAAAAGTGACCCTATCCTGGGGAAACGACTAAAACAACATCCAGATATTATATTTCGAAAGGCTACAAATCTGAAAAATATCCTAGCACCTAGCGAGTACAAACAACAAAAAAACCACACCGCCCAACGAAACCTTAACAATGAAAGCATATCTGGTTTTTTCCCATGCCACGAGTGTAAATCTTGTAAACACAGTATCAAATCTAAATCAGTCAGATCAACTGTGACAAATAAAGAAGTAAAAATTAATGACATTATCAGATGCACGGATACCAATATCATATATCTAATAGAATGCAATTGCAAACTTCAATACTTAGGCCAAACTAGCAGAAAGTTGAAGGACAGGATGAGAGAGCACATCCTAAGTATTGAAAAAGAAAGAGACAATACAAAATTATACGCACACTTTAAAACATGTCATAAAGGAAACCCAAATGAAATGCTATTTTGGGGCATTAGAAAGATTAAACCAGACAGCAGAGGAGGCAATCTAGGGAAAAAACTTCTACACCAAGAAGCCAAACTAATATTTGAAATGGGAACTCTATACCCAAAAGGTCTAAACAGTGAAATGGACCTAAACTCCATCCTGTAGTATACTCCAAACCAAATTGTATATAGACTTTCATCACACTAACAACCACATTGATATCACTTAAAATCAATATTATAATCTATTAGACACACATAATGACTTGTAAGACACTCCTTAATAACCAAGACGCAAAGTCAAAGAAGTAGCAGTACACCGTTATAATCTATATCAGGAGTTAATGTTGTACCCACCCAAATTTAGAGTACGTTTTTTAGAAATACACACATGTTTAAATCCGTCAACGATGTATAAAAAGTAACAAACTTGGAAATTCAAATTTATATGTATGGCAACTCCAACCTACAAAAATAGGGTATATAAAACCTTTAGTAGAAAATAAAGTAAACCCCGATCAATTTCCAAGCAATATCGATATTATAAATTGCATATTGATTTCACCTATAATCTGGTCTAGCCAATTATGGTTCTAAAACCTAAATGCGAATTAGCGCAATATCAGGGTAACGTAACAACACAATCCCAAATTTGCACAACAAAAAACAATAATAAATGAACATTCACATACGACTAATATAAATTTAAGAAAAATACCCAAAATTAAATTTTGTTATATTATTAAATTTTGTTAAATTTAGCTATATAATTAATACATACTCCTTATAGCCTTGTTGCAATAATATGCAAAATAAAAAATGATTATTTACAAACGATAAAGCTTAAATATGTAAAACAATAATTATGTAAAACAAGAACATCAGAAAGTAAGAAGCACGTAAGAAAAATAAGTCATGTTGAATGCTAACATCCACGAAATCACGAACTAACCCAAAGTGAAAAACTGGAATGACACCATACTGGCAGTTTAACAGTTAACCGAAACAGGTATAAATAGCAGGCCAATCCACCTATCTGGTATCTTGAGAAAGGCTTTGAAGCCGAAACGCGTTGATACCCGAGCAACCTCACACAGATTTGCAAGACCACAGGACACAAGAAGAGCGCTTCCATCTAAACATCCAAGCACAACAGGCAGATCGGTCACTGACCGACGGTAAACGGAAGCAGAAGTCTCAACAACTGAAGTGATAAAGATCTCACACCCGACGAACAAAATATCAGGAACCATCACCCTTGAAGAACCTGATCGGTCACTGACCGACAACACTTCAAGCGGTCACGAAAAAAACCCAGAAACACTCACGTCAGTGGGTATAACAACATCCACACTTTTTTACTGCAGGTAGAGCTTATACTGCAACAAAGTCACCGCAGCGGCATATATTTAACCGCCTGAGAGATTTAACATCTCCACTCACCCATCGAACCCAGTCATCTCAAGCAGCGGCATTTATTTAACCGCAGTATACTTATAACGTGTCATTAAACAGACACACTGAAGGGAACCAAGTAGCGGCATATATTTAACCGCAACATTCCCCAACGGATACAGCAACAACAGACGGATACATTTCAAGGTACTTTAGAGCACTGTTAAAACAGCACAACCAGCACTACTAGAATATAGTGTACTATCACATATACCTGGCCAATACTGTAAGGTCAGTTCGTCAAAAGACTGTGACTAATAACAGTCCACTGCTAAAGCATATGAATGTCAATAATATTGTAACATACCGTTGAAATTAGGCCACACTGTGGAAATTAGCAAAGTGTAACAAAAATACTCAACGTAAAAGTATCATTGTAAACTTGAAACTATATCATTTTAACTTGAAATTGTATTTTGTTTTATTTTTAGCTTGTCCAATTTTAGTATCTTTTATAGTAACCGTAGACACCGGTGTCAATAGCACATAAAGTGTATACATTTTTAACATTTGTGAAAATAAATTGTTTTTTTATATACCAACTTAAGGCATTTTTAATTTTATTTATATTTATATAAGGAGTATATTATTAATAGAAATCTATAATATTAATAGAAATCGACACTATCATAATTCAGACATAGCTAATAGAATTCACCACGGAATTCACGTAACTAACAATAAACATTGAGATATTAACGCTCCACCACAGGGAATCAGCATTGATTTGCGCCACCTATCATCACCGCAGCTAATTTGTATAAAACATTGGGATAAAGTTTTATAAGGTGTGCACTATTCCCGCCTTAGTATCAGTCCAACCACTATCAAAAACGCACATACTACAGCTACTGTCAGCTGTATATTAAAAAAAGAACTAAAGAACCAGCTCAATCAGTGCTGTGATCTCATGAGATTTCACTGAAATTGTGTGAGATTTTATAGTAAACTTTCTTAAATAAAGGAGGAAAATTACCATGACTGTGCTGCACATGCCAGATGCACACTCCCTTGCAAGTCCTGGGACTAGCAACTTGATTAGCTGCCTAAATTCCCTTTACAATGAGATGTGGCTATTGAATGCATTTTGACATAAAATATCTTTCTTTTCTACATAGAGATGTTCAGGTGATATTTTCTAGTCAGCTTTTTACAGCTATGCTGCTTAACTTGCAAGTGCTTCAACATTTGGGTATCATGTCCCTTTAAAAATAATGTATTTTTATGAACTAGAGAAATACCTCTAAATATTAAGGTGTAATAGACCTAGTATATAAATAGACTATTGAATTGGAAAACTAGTTTTTCACAGTACACCAAAGCAATCCTTGCAGATAGGGAGTCACCTCACAGTATAAAGCGAGGCTAAATCATTCCTTGATGTATGCAACACATATTGGATTGATTATAGTTTAGGAAGTGTAGCGTACCTTTGTGTATACCTAACACTTACCCAGCATCCTGTCTCCTATGGTATAAAACTGTGTATATTTTCACTGCCAGTGACATTTTTATAACTTCAATCGAAAGGAGAACCCTTTGTATGTTGCATTTATATTTCCTTCACTAAATGTTTGGAGATTTGAGCTTCATTTAGGGAGTTTGTGGCTGTTGGCCTAAACCAGTAGTATGTTGTAATAGGAAGGAAACAGATTTCTTTAAAGGTAAGAAAAGCCATAGCTGCAATCCCCATGTGTGTATTGTGGTGAATGAGGAAAGTGCTCAGTGCTATGAATGGAGAACTGTCAAATGTAGCCTTATTCAGATGTAGTTGTCAACTCCATATTCTTTTTTCTAACCAAACTACAAATACTGCATATAATGCACTTGAATGAACATGAAACCCAATTTATTTTATTTTATGATTCAAAGAGAGCAAACAATTTCAAACATAATAATAATAATAATTATTAATAATAATAAACTTAATAAAACTTAATAAATAATAAAAATAAGCTTTTAGTATGTTATGCCTAGGTAGGCCCGGGAGCACAATTGGGAGCTAGCTGACGATTGGTGGCTGCACATATAAGCCTCTTGTCTTCGGTTCGCCTGTTATTAAATTAGCTTCATTCTCTTGGTTTCCTTTGTTGAATAAATAACAATGCACTATGGAGAGTTAGCAGAACACTTCAGGTGATCTAATGACAAGAGATATATATGTGCACCCACCCACCAACTAGCAGCTAGCTTACAATAATTAATTGTTGATCATACTTCTTCTTTGAGTATATCCAATTTGTGCTGTTTAATGTCAACTGTATTGCACTGGATCCTGTGGTAGTGACAGACCACCGGGAGGGGGATGCTGTGCAACTAGAAAAAAATTCATTTAGACCCAGGAGAGATTTGTACCACCATAACAAAATGGAATTCTGTGCTACACAGTCATAGAGGGGCTAAGGCTGGCAGCAGCTGCACCCCATGGGAGTAATCACTATTTCTTTTACACACTCTGATTATTGTTAATATTAATGTTGGAGGGAAGTATCTCTTTCTATTTTTATTTAGAGCATTTGATAAATAGTTTGTTTGTGAACCTTTAGGTGCTAGTGGTGAAACTGGAGAGACTTGCTCTGGGCCGAGATAGCTGCAGCTATGTGGCATTGTTACAACTAAGGCCCCAAAGGATTTGTCCCAACCTGGTGATCTGAGTCAACAAATGCAATCAGTGGCTGCCGCAAGAAGTAGCAAGGTGTAGTTGTTTTTGGTTTGAAGTTAGCAGATACTGCTATGGCTAGGTTATATTTAGGCCTAGGCTCTGGATGTCCCACTAATGTATGGTTTTATCTAGTATTTGTTAGTGGAAGAGTTTCCCATGTTCTGGTTTTGGATGGGTTTTCTTTTTCAATGACTTTGGTGCCATCTGGGGCTTACGAAGATAGAATATTAAGTGTTGATATAGACATGATTAAGTATTGTGTCCCAATACATAGTCATTTTCTCCTATTCTGATGTAAGTACACAACTAAGATAGAGTTTGGATAGTGTGGCTACTCTTGAGGACTTTAGTGTTATGATTACCCCCATCTTTGACTTTGTGATCTCCCCTTCTTTGGGTTGTTCCTATCAATGGACAGGGGAAGTTTTGCATAATTCCCTTCTATCTATATACCAAGAAAGCATCTGTTATTCTACATTAAACTGAGTTTCACTACTTAAAGACAGCATCACCCAGACTTCTTTATTAATTGTGCTTACCAGGCACTTCACCAGAGCATACAAAGATACCAGGCCAGCAAAATATTTTAATGAAAATTGACCTGTATTTTGGTGCAACAGGGTTGTACAATAAAATATGTAATGTTTGCATCTTACAATGAAAACTTAGACATGCAGCATTCTTTATTAAAGGGAAAGTAAAATCAAAATTAAATCTGACTTGAATTAAAATTGATATAATAAAGAATGCAATTTAAACAACTTTCCAATTTATTTCTATTATACATTTTGCTTAGTTATATGGTATTCTCTGTTAAAGAAAAAAATAAAGAATAGAAGGGCGCTTAGAGGTATAGAGGCCTTTTTATAAAAGGTCTGTCGGACCTGATCTGACAGTGCGGGTCAGGTCTGACAGAACTCGCTGAATACGGAGAGCAATACGCTTTCCGTATTCAGCATTGCATCAGCAGCTCTTGTGAGCTGCTGGTGCAACGCCGCCCCCTGCAGATTCACGGCCAATCGGCCGCAAGCAGGGGGGTATCAATCAACCCGATCGTACTCAATCAGGTTGAATTGTGGCGATCTCTATTCGCCTCATCAGAGCAGGCAGACAGGGTTATGGAGCAGCAGTCTTTAGACCATTTGGAGCTTGATAAATGGACCTCATTATGTCAAATCAATACCCAAATTTATTGGACATATGAGTAACACCAAGAAAACATATGAAATCAAATATAATGATGCTCCATCTTTAAAATTCACGCAACATTAGGACATCTCGCAATATATTCAAATCACCTTAAAATTTCTTTAAAAATATACAAAAATTTTAAAATTAAAAAATTTAATTTAAAATTCAAAAACTCCAGTATCATTCTTACAGACTTCCAACCGTGTTAAACTGCTCCCCATTCATATACCTGAGACCTTGTAACACTAACGAGTCACATGACACCGGGGAGGGAAAATGGCTAATTGGGCCCAATTTGGACATTTCCACTTAGGGGTGTACTCACTTTTGTTGCCAACGGTTTAGACATTAATGGCTGTGTGTTGAGTTATTTTGAGGGGACAACAAATTTACACTGTTATACAGGCTGTACACTCACTACTTTACATTGTAGCAAAGTGTCATTTGTTTAGTGTTGTCACATGAAAAGCTATAATAAAATATTTACAAAAATGTGAGGGGTGTACTCACTTGTGTGGGATACTGTGTATATACAGGAATAGATATATACAAATATATGAAATATTTACCGTAAATACACAGTATAACTCTTTATTGCATAAATATGCTTTTACATGTTTACATCTACTTGACTGCAAATGGCTCCAATGCACTTATATATATGTCTATAAATGTAAACATATGTATTTATGTGTTTATATGTCTATATATGTCTGTAAATACATAAATACACATATAAATACTTCTCTATGTTAAAGCCCTTTGTCTGCCTCTTTTTCTATGACCCCTTTATTCGGGACTACGTTACTCTAAGCAATGAAACACACAACACCAAATGGGGTAAAAAAGGCCGCAGCTTGTTTTATTAACAAATTCTATTAACATATAAACAAAAACAGATAAATAACTCCCATGATAACTTTTACATAAACCATCCCCCTCCTCGGGGCTTGTCCATTAATCCATTGTACTTCCCTCCAAAGGTCCCCATCAAAAACCGTAATATATATATTCCTCTCCTGCATGGCAGGAGGTACCCCAGCAAACTCCACAGACCACCAAAGGCAAGCCCCATCCGCCAAGCTGCGACAGGATTAACCTCCTCAACCGTAAATTCAGGGAGGGAGGGAGGGAGGGAGGGAGCTTCCTCTCACCGTCAGGTCTGGATAGAAGGTGAGCCTACTTCCTGCTCACTGGCTCCTTTATACCTTCTGTTGTGCCCGACCCCCCCCCCCAGTCAGCCTCTAACTGTTCCCTGCACTAGCCCTGCTCTGGGGTCAAATGCCCTTACAAAATAGGCATTTCTCCAGGGCTGGGAATACCTGAGACCTCATATCTTTGAGCCTTTTTAACTTTTTTATGCAATATTTTTTTTTTTAATACTTTTTATCAGACAGTGTTATTATGAGTGTAACTGTATTGTTAAATATATTTTTGATGTGTTTTGTGTAACTTTTTTGTCTTGCGTAACAGTTACCCAGAGCTCTGAGATTGCGGTAATCATTCTAGCGTAAATTGCAATGGTGCTCCTGTGTTCACATTGACTTTAGAACTTGTAATACATGCAATCCTTCTGACGCACGCAAACAGCCGCAATAAACCTGATATCCCTTGTGTGAAACAGTTAGCGTGCCATCTGGCTCCTTTGAGTTTGAATTATGTTTCTTCATGTCCAGTTTGACAGCTTCTCACATATTTGTTTTTTCTACTTATCTGTGTCTTGTATGACTGAACGTTTTCTGCATGTTGTAGTAGCACCTAGTATTATTAAAGATACTTTTTTTTGTATGAATTTCCTTTTAAATTACTTTTACAAGATTCATTCATACACATTTTTGGGTTTAGCTTGCTGCTCTGTGTGTGCTTATCGTACTGTTCACACCTGCCTTATGTGACCTGTTCTTGATTCCTGCCTATGACCTCGGCTAGTTACTGACCTCTTCTTCCTGAATTCTGTTTGGCTGTTCCTGTTCTGAATACCTGTGTACAACCTTGGCTAGTTACTGACATCTGCTTCCTAGAATCTATTGGCCTATTCTGGTTCTGCATACCTGTGTATAACTGACTAGTTGCTGCTTCCTGGACCATTTTTGCCTGTACCTGGTTACTGACTCTATCCTTGGAATACTTTTGTCTACTGCTTGTTTTGATTTCCTGCACTGATCCTGATGCAGTCTCTTTTCTTCCACTGATGCATCTTTTTCTGCATTTTGATCTAACTTGCCTGATGACAGATAATGTATTAACTCACAAAATGCCACAAGCCTAGATAGCACTAGCCATGGAACTTCAGCTCTTAAAGTACCACTACATAAAGTAGAAATGGAATAACTGACAAATACAAAAGAAATGAACAATAAAATAATGTCTGGCAAATTTCAATGTATCATGTGACAGCCATGAGCCAATCAAATGATGCTGTGAAATTTTGTACATGCTCAGTAAGAACTGGTGCCTCAGTAAGGGTGCATATAAAAAGATTGAGCATGTTTTTATAATAGATGTATGCTGTAATTTATTTTATTTATATGACTTGCTCTATCTGAATTGTGAAACTTTAATTTTGACTTTAGTGGCCCTTTAATGAAAGGATGTTTTACCTTTTTATTGCGTTTTACTCAGTTCTTTTTTATCCCTTGAGGGGAAAGGAGTAGGACTTATTTCAGCAGTGAATTGTACAGTAATTGAGCAAATTCTATTTAATTTTTCAGAAAATATCTATACTAGTCAAAACAGTGAATGCATTTTAATTGTATTGTTCTTTGTTAATTTGATTTCAATTCGATTTACTGCCATTTTTTTTTTACTAATAACTATACAATTAGCAAAACCACTAAGATTCCTAGTGTAGTTGATGATTTTAAACCATTTACATGACATTACAACTCCCGTAATTACTGAAAGTTGCAGTAAACTTAGCAATAGCCATGTAATTGCTCAGTTAAATGCTTCATTTTAACTAAAATATGTCACATTCGGTTACTGAGAACTCCTACTAATCTCTAATTAATCTATCAGTTTAGTTAGACACTGTATTTATAAGAGGCAGAAGAGTATGTAGTATTATGCTTCTATAGCTTTGTGTTTTCAATACAAAGAACTGAGGTTTTAATCATCTATTAAACTGTCACAAGATGGGCCAGTGTTTATTCTGAGGTTTGTATAATAGCTTTACCCTTCTAACTGCAGATTGCTTAAATGACCAATCAGATCTTAAACCACATAATGAGCTTTCAGCTGAGAAAGCTGAAATGACTGAAGAGCTGAGATGGTGAGTAAGATTTATTGGACCATTGTCACTCAGGAGATGCATTTATAATTCGAAAACATATGGAGAATCATCTTAGTGGTTCTCATTTAGAATGTTGTTCCAACAGCAATACACAGGGCAGGGTCATGCGTTTGTGGCCCCTTTATTATATTTAAGAAGAGAGGGCACCAATGAGTAGTGCTTACCTTTCTGACCATTAGCTTCTATTGCACTTGGCACTTGCTCACATCTTAATGGACGTCAGCCCTGACTACCATAACATCGCTGATTTAATGCGCTAGAGTAGGAATGTCACAGAGGACATTGCCCTTGAGTTGGGCAAACTCCCAGCAGCCAAGTCTTTAACCTTATCTTTACCTTAGCTTGATATTACCAAGCACAACATTCTTGCACTGCAATGCTTATTACCTATTTAAGTCTGGATAAATCCATTACCAGGTTTTCTGTACAGAAAATGTTCCTGGTGCATTGAGTTGGTTTCACTTTTTTTAACCACAGTACAGAATTACTTACACACTATGTGATCAACGTTAGCATGCCTGCTTATAATTATACATGCACTGTCAGTGCCTGCGTTTTGCTGAGTTTTTTCATCCACATACTTTGGGATTATTGTTGAACTTTACCAAAAGCTTTTATGAGATTCAGTGGGATGTACACTAGTCACTTTGATGTGACATATCAAATAAGGAGTAATCCGTAGCATGCTGTGAACAGTGTCTTAGCAAACAGACCCAGATTTAGACTTAAAGTGACTTAAAGTAATTTTACTTATACATCAGAAATGATGTATATTACACCTATTGGCATACAAGTGTAGTATGAAAGGTGCATGAAACCCAAACAAATTTATTTTGTGATTCAGACAGAGCATACAATAAAACAAAAGAAGTTTCAAATTGAATTCTATTATCCAATTTGCTTTATTCCTATGGCATTCTTTGTTGTAGAAATACCCAGGTAAGTGTCTGGAGCACTACATGACAGGGAATGTGCTACCATCTAGTGCTCTTGCTAATGTATAACATTATTATAAAAATTCTGCCATCTAGTGCTCTTGCTAATGTATAACATTTTTATAAAACTGCTACCATCTAGTTTTCTTGCTAATGAATAACATTATTATAAAACTGCTGCCTTCTAGTGCTCTTGCTAATCTATAATATTATTATAAAACTGCTACCATCTAGTGCTCTTGCTAATGTATAACATTGTTAGAAAACTGCTGCCATCTAGTGCTCTTGCTAATGTATAACATTGTTATAAAACTGCTGCCATCTAGTGCTCTTACTAATGTATAACATTGTTATAAAACTGCAGCCATCTAGTGCTTTTGCTAATGTATAACATTGTTATAAAACTGCTGCCATCTAGTGCTCTTGCTAATGTATAACATTGTTATAAAACTGCTGCCATCTAGTGCTCTTGCTAATGTATAACATTGTTATAAAACTGCTGCCATCTAGTACTCTTGCTAATGTATAACATGTTTATAAAACTGCTGCCATCTAGTGCTATTGTTAATGTATAACATTATTATAAAACTGTTGCCATCTAGTGCTCTTGCTAATGTATAACATGTTTATAAAACTGCTGCCATCTAGTGCTATTGTTAATGTATAACATTATTATAAAACTGCTGCCATCTAGGGCTCTTGCTAATGTATAACATTTTTATAAAACTGATGCCATATAGTGCTCTTGCTAATATATAACATTGTTATAAAACTGCTGCCATCTAGTGTTCTTACTAATGTATAACATTGTTATAAAACTGCTGCCATCTAGTGCTCTTGTTAATGGATAACATTATTATAAAAATGCTGCCATCTAGTGCTCTTGCTAATGTATAACATTGTTATAAAACTGCTGCCATCTAGTGCTCTTGCTAATGTATAACATTGTTATAAAACTGCTGCCATCTTGTGCTCTTGCTAATGTATAACATTGTTATACAACTGCTGCCATCTAGTGCTCTAGCTTATGTATAACATTGTTATAAACTGCTGCCATCTAGTGCTCTTGCTAATGTATAACACTGTTATAAAACTGCTGCCATATAGTGCTCAAAACATGCACGGTCCTGAGCTTTTTTCATCTAAAGATACCAATATTATGAAGAAAATTAGATAATAAAAGTAAATTAGAAAGTTGTTTAAAATAGCATTCCCTTTCTGAATCATAAAAGTTTAATTTTGACTAGACTGCCCCTTTAAGGATAAATAATGTGAATATATTTTTGGATCATACAATTATCTTGGGGGCTATTTACTAAGATAAAATTGCTACAACATTAGATAACACCAAGGTGAAAAAAAAACAACAAACTCAGTTTGATCAGGTTGAATGTAAATGTCAGTGTGCATATAAATCAACACTTGTATCTACACACATATACTAGCTATCAGTGTACCTTCATATACAAGCAGAAGACCCTTCAGACCCTCAGCACTAGTGTGTATCACACACCATGTAAGTATAAGTTTTACACTCAATGGAATTATTATACAAATAACGAATAGCCCAAATGGAGAGAGGAAGCATGCTGCAATATTGAATACTCCGACTAGCGGAGTGAATGAGATCGTTGATGCAGTGGCAGATGTCAGAATAAGAGACACGCTGCCTAGTTTGGAGCTACATCTGAGTCAGGAGGAAAGCCGGTGAAAGATCACAATACCCGTTCCGACCACTGCCTGTAACCTTACACATGCGGTTCAGGAAGACCAGATAAGATGTTTGCCTCGACACTCACCCCAGCAAGTCATCAGTAGTGATGTATGGTGTCTCCCCCGGACAGTCTTATACAACTACTCCACAGATTTAATTTAACAAGAAGCCCGGCTGACCGATTATGGGACTCTGCTAACACCAGACAATAGACATAACCATATAGAAACTTTTGGATTCCAGAGGTCCGGAGTGGGTTAATGTCAGATGCCTTTCCACTAATTAATCTTTTTCATGAGAGGTAATATGTACTTTCACTAGACTTCTTTATGAGGACTTTTGGTCTGATTCTTGAAGTATCGTTATCCCTCTGTACACTTATTTTTTGTAATATTAGTCTGGTCAGGATACCACAATTCATATATGGCCAACAAAAGCCCAGAGATAATGTTGTTAGTCAGGAACCACAGCTTTGTGACTACCCTGTAGGTATAACTCATAAGATAATACTAAGCTGCTATGTTTCAGGAGTCTTTGTCACTTTAATTATGGTTCTAACTTGCTCTTCCACACCCATAGTTGCGCTGTGTCCCCACACGCTTCATTTACCTATGGATCCTTGAGATATGAGGTGCTTTGTGATACCCATATGTTCTTAAGTTAACCAGTTCTTTAGACATTGAAATTATATATATAAGCTGTTTAATCTTTGTGTATTAGACTTTAATACCGCATTGTGATAAGTTTATGAATAGTAGATTTCATACCCATCAAGACAATTCAGAATATCTGCTATTTCCAATCATAGTTAGATGGGATATTGCAAATTGATGTTTTCTGCTCTCCTACAACTGCTATGTAATTTCAATTAGTGTAAGCCCACTCATAACCAAATATTATAGTGATTACTCACAAATGACACACTGTATCTAACCCTGGCCCCATAACTCTGATAGTTTACCCCAGACTTTTGAGGGTATCATACTACCAACCGGAATTACTGAATAGCACCACTATAATGTTTAATTCCCCAATGCATCCTAGAGCACTTTAACCCTAAATTAATATACATCAATATAGCAGGTAAGTTTGTAACAACTTAAACTTACATTTTAGCATATTGGAGACCAAGCGCTAAGGAAAGGAAAACACCTTTAGCAATGTACAAATGGTTGCCTAGCTAACCAGTGAAAAAGCAAAATAGTGTGGGTGGTGTGCAGAGCGCCTATACAAGAAGGCAAGGTGGCTAAAAGGTTATGAATTTAATGGCAAATAATCCAAAGTACAATGTAAAAATGTCAAAAGATACATACATTAGAATAAATATATCAAATGGAACAATAATAAGATAAAAAACATGGATCCATGTGTTCAATGAGAGTAATTAAAAACAATGGTATAACAGTAATGATCACACTTTAAGCAATTTTGTCTGACTAAAAATGTTAATCCTATCTGTCTTCGAGTAAACAACCCTGGTTAAATTCTAATCGTGAACAACAAAAATTGACAAAGGTGAATCAACAATGGTGTATCAGCAATAGTAAATGTGTGGAGATGTGTACCTCTCAATCAAGAAGTCAAACAAAAATGACCAGAACTCTGGGGTGGTGTCCAAAAATTGTGTGAAAGTGTCCAAAGCTTGTATAGTGCCCAAAAAATTAGTGTGTCCGTGAGTTAATGTAGATTAAGTATCTCTACGAAAAAGAGGCATAGTTCAATCTTCTGATAATACATTTTTAAAAAATGAAAATTTATGCTTACCTGATACATTTATTTATTTCTTGACACGTTGAGTCCACGGATCATCATCAATTACTGTTGGCAATATCACTCCTGGCCAGCAGGAGGAGGCAAAGAGCACCACAGCAAAGCTGTTAAATATCACTCCCCTACTCACAATCCCCCATTCAATGAAAGGGAAAGGAGAGAAAGGAAGTAACACAATGTGCAGAGGTGCCTGAGGTTTATATAAAAATAAACTGTCTGAATACAGGGCGGGCTGTGGACTCACCGTGTCAAGAAATAAATACATTTATCAGGTAAGCATAAATTTAGTTTTCTTTCTAATGACACGGTGAGTCCACGGATCATCATCAATTATTATGGGAACCAATACCCAAGCCAGAGGACACAGATTATAAAGGAGGGACAAGACAGGAACAGAAGGCACTACTGCTTGAAGAACCTTTCTCCCAAAAGAGGCCTCAGCCGAGGCAAAAGTATCGAATTTATAGAATTTGGAAAAAGTGTGCTAAGATAACCAAGTTGCAGCCTTGCAAATCTGTTTCTTAGAAGTTTCATTTTTGAAGGCCCAGGAAGACGAAACAACCCTTGTGGAATGAGCTGTGATTTTCTCAGGAGGTCCAGCAGTCTCATATGCCAAGCAAATAACACTCTTTAGCCAAACGGAAAGTGAAGTAGCCGTAGCTTTCTGACCCTTGCGTTTCCCAGAAAAGCAAACAAACAATGCAGAAGACTGACGAAAGTCCTTAGTTGCCTGCAAATAAAATTTTAGCACTTGCATAACATCCAGATTATGCAACAAGCGTTCTTTGTGAGAAGAAGGATTATGACACAAAGAAGGTACAACGATTTCCTGATTAATATTCTTGATCGAAATAACCTTGAGCAGGAAACCAAACTTAGCACGCAGAACCACCTTATCAGAGGTACATATAAGATAAGGGGAATCACACTGTAAAGCAGAGAGTTCAGAAACTCTCCGAGCAGAGGAAATAGCAACAAGAAACAAAACTTTCCAAGATAACATCTTAATATCTAAATAATGCATAGGCTCAAACGTAGCCTTTTGTAAAACTTTAAGAACAAAGTTAAGACTCCATGGAGGAATACCAGATTTAAACACAGGCTGAATTCTAACTAAGGCCTGACAAAACGATTGTACGTCTGGCACATCCGCCAAGCGCTTATGTAAAAAAAATAGACAATGCCTTAATTTGACCCTTTAGAGTACATGCTGACAAACCCTTCTCCAGACTATCCTGGAGAAAGGACAAAATCCTACGAATCCTTACTCTACTCCAAGAGTATCCTTTGGATTCACACCAATACAAGTATTTACGCCAGTTCTTATGGTAAATCCTGCAAGTCACAGGCTTACAAGCCTGAATCAAGGTCTCAATGATCGACTAAACTAAGCATTCTGTGATATACCTTTAAGGTATATCCCGCCTTTAACAGGTTACTCCCTATTTATAGCACATTTGGGTCAGGCATTCCTTGTCTGGAAATTGCTGTTACTAGAGTGATTTTGTTTTTCTCTAGTTAATTTTGCTACTTGACTTTTCTCTAGTAATATACTCTCATTATTGGACTGTTACTTTCTCCCTGGTATTCATTATCTCTTATCATTTGTTGTAACAAACTTTTCATCTTACAACCTGTCTGTTCTTACGGACTTAACTTGCTTTTTTTTGGATCACGAAGCCGCCGGAACTACTTACCGCAATCCGGAAGCCGCACTCACACTGAAGACACCGACCGGACCGGTCGTCAGGTACAAGTTCTCTCCGCTCAAAAACGCTGCATATAAAAGTATCCTAATTCCATGTTACTTACCTCAGGAATCTAAAATCATCATCTCAAAGTTTGCCTATACTTGACGAAAGGATATGTGAATGGACTTGTATATATTTTATGGTTGTATGTGTGAGTGCGTGAAGAGGATTCATAATTAATAGACGTTATATCCCGTCTGAAGTTAACTCATTAATCACCTGTGTGATCATATCTCATTCTGATCTGTTCTTTATCATTACTTGTATTGTTGATGTACTTATACTATCTAATCTGGAAAGACAATTCAGATTTAGACTCTGCGCTTAAATCTATAACAGTAATTCTCACTACTGACTAGTCAGGTTATTAAGACCATATTGCTTGACTATATTCAGGAAAAGAGAAACAAACTTAATATTTTCACTGCAACAATATCTGCTACAGCAGATCATCACATAATTTCCAGACCACAGTGAATTAAGTTGTATACTGTTATAGATTTTCATACAATGGATCCAACTGAAATAAAAAATCAGTTTACTAATATCCAACAAAAATTAGATTATCTTGCAAGAGGGTTAACTGAGGTTCAAGCAGAAAATGCAGCACTAAAAACTATAGTCAAAGACTTTGTAACTGCTAGACCTGACATACCAGAACCCCACATACAATATCCTCAAACTTTTACAGGCAAGAGACATGAATTCAGAGATTTTAAAAATGCTTGCCATCTTCTATTCTCATTAAGACCACGTACCTACCATACTGACCGCATCAAAGTTTGCACCACTATTTCTTTTTTACAAGGTGAACCTAGAACGTGGGCAAACAGATATTATGAGAACAATGATCCCATACTGGATTCATTACAAGAATTTTTCCAAGCCATGGCTAACTTATATGTAGATACTGACACACAGATAATAGCTGAATCCAAGTTACGCTCACTTAAACAAGGGAAGCGTACAGTGGAGGAATATACTACTGACTTCCAAATGTGGGCAGTAGATTCTCAATGGAACCAGGTTAGCCTTAAAAATCAGTATAGGCTCGGTCTTTCTGAAACATTAAAAGATGAGCTTTCACGTCAGGAGTTGCCAGATACTTTACCAGCTCTAATAAAATTAAGTACATCTATTGATAGAAGGCTTAGAGAAAGGCGTGCTGAAAGGGTCTCATATGACTCATCAACAAGGCGAACCATCACTTATAATTCAACTTCAGAAAAACCACAATTATATTCAACACCTATGGAAATTGGAGCGATTAAAGGACCTCTCACTCATGAAGAAGAGATAAGGAGGAGGATAGAAAAATTGTGTTTATACTGTGCAAACAAAGAGCACTCTGTATCTGAGTGTCCAATACTTCAGAAACAAAAGAAGGGTAAGCATAAAGACCCAAATCACATTTGTCATATCTCGGATGATAAACAATTGACATTAACTCTCTCTTTACAGTGGGATCAGGAAAATATCCTAACCAGGGCGTTGATTGATTCCGGGGCATCAGGAAGTTATATTGATTCTATGTTTGTTGAAAAAAATAAAATACCCTTAGTGTGCAAGCAAACACCTGTGTATGTTAAGTCTATTGATGGAACTTTGATTAAAAAAGGTCCTATTACACATCATACTGTACCTTTACTAGTTAAATCTAATACAGGTCACACAGAATACATAAAATTTGATGTAATACCTATTGCATTACATAACTTAATCTTAGGGTATACATGGTTACAACTACATAATCCGGTAATAAACTGGAAACACTCAGAACTTACACTAACCTCTTCCTATTGCAATAAAACTTGTTACCCTCATACTGTTATAGCTTCACTTGAAGAAGGAATACCAGGTATGTATCAGGATTTGGCAGAGGTTTTCAATCTAAAGGAAGCAGAAAATTTGCCCCCACATAGGAGTTTTGATTGTTCTATAGACCTTGCTCCAGGGTCACAGATACCACATGGGAAAATTTATCCACTATCACAAGAAGAACTAAAATTCCTGAGGACATATTTGGATGAGAATTTAAGAAAGGGATTCATTTCTCATTCAACTTCCCCAGCAGCAGCAGGCATGTTTCTAGTTAAAAATAAAGATAAATCGTTAAGACCTATAATTGACTACAGGGCTCTTAATGCCATTACAATAAAAAACAGATATCCTTTACCATTGATTCCAGTGCTCATAGAGCGATTGAAAGGAGCAAACATTTACACCAAGCTAGATCTGAAAGGTGCGTATAACCTTATTAGGATCAAAAAAGGGGATGGGTGGAAGACTGCATTTAGGACCAGATACGGTTTATATCAATACAATGTTATGCCATTTGGGTTAACCAACGCCCCAGCGACCTTTCAGCATTTCATTAATGAAATATTCTATGATTTACTGGATGTTTGTGTCATTGTATACCTAGATGATATACTTATTTACTCAAAGAATCCACAAGAACATGAAAAACATGTTCGATGGGTTTTAACAAGATTAAAAGAGCATAAATTATACGCAAAGCAAGAAAAATGTATTTTTCATGTGAAGAAGATAAAATTCCTAGGTTATATCATAACACCCAACAGGATTCAAATGGACCCCGAAAAAGTATCCGCTATATTGCAATGGCCTATACCAAAATCAATACGAGCTCTGCAAAGATTTATCGGATTCGCGAATTACTATAGAAAATTTATTGATAATTTTTCTAACATCGTTAAACCTTTGACTGAACTAACCAGTAAGAAACAAAGGTATAAATGGACAGAACAGGCACAGATAGCTTTTGATTCCTTAAAAGAAAAATTTTCTAAAGCTCCACTGCTCCACATACCAGATAAAAATCTTCAATATGTACTTGAAGTAGACGCTTCCAGTTCTGGAATTGGAGCCATCCTTTCACAATACAATAAGGAACAGACAGAGATGAACCCAGTTGGTTACTACTCCAGAAGATTTTCTCCTGCCGAAATTAACTATAGCATAGGAGATAAGGAGTTATTAGCCATAAAAACTTCTCTTGAACAATGGAGGCATTTATTAGAAGGAACTGAGAAACCATTCAAAGTGTTCACAGATCACAAGAATTTAGAATACTTAAAGAAAAGCAAAACCTTGTCTGCTCGACAAGTAAGATGGTCTTTATTTTTGGACAGATTCAATTTTATAATTACTTACAAACCTGGACACTTGAACGTAAAGGCAGACGCTCTATCTAGAATACAAGAAGAATCACATCATGATGCAATAGTTCCAATTATACCAGCTGAAAGATTCATTGGAGTACTAACTCCTCTGGAGAAGGAAATAATAAAGGTAATACAGAAAGAGGATGATTATCCTAAGAATTGTATTAAAAACCCAGAAACAGGTCTTTATTATCACAAAGACAAGTTATATGTTCCGGAAGTAATGAGAACCCATGTATTAAAAAACACTCACGACGAACCCTTATCTGGACATACAGGCATACAAAAAACAATAGAAAAAACAAGAAGAAGTTTCTGGTGGCCACAAATGGATCAAGACATCCAACAATATGTTACTTCATGCGATACTTGCGCTAGAAATAAAATTGATCACAGGGGACCAATTGGATTGTTAAACCCACTGCCAGTTCCTGATAGGCATTGGTCCACAATTTCAATGGATTTCATTGTAGACTTACCTTTATCACACCGATATAATACAATATTAGTAGTGATAGATCACTTAACAAAAATGGGACATTTTATACCATTGAAAAGCTTACCTAACGCTTACATCACTGCCAATGTTTTTCTAAACCATATTGTAAAGTTACATGGGCTTCCAACAACTATTATCACAGACAGGGGTACACAATTTACTTCAGCATTCTGGAGATCCTTATGTAAGTTGTTGAAAATAAACTCCAGGTATTCAACAGCATTTCACCCACAAACCAATGGAATGACAGAAAAATTAAACCAAACGTTAGAGCAATATCTAAGGTGTTACGTATCCCATCTTCAAGATGATTGGATTAATTATTTACCTATGGCCGAGTTTTCATATAACAACTCAATTTCAACATCAACAAAAATGACTCCTTTCTATGTAACTTATGGATATCATCCAACTAACATATTGATTACCAATACTGAGGTGAATTCAACAGTTGCCAAAGACTACTCAAGTAAGCTACAGGAACGTTTAGCGTTGGTTAAAACTCACCTCATGGAAGCCAAGAATTATCAGAAACGGTATTATGACATGCATCATAGACCTAGTCCTCTATATAAAATTGGTGACAAAGTTTTATTATCGATTAAAAACCTAAAGGTGCATGTACCTTCAAAGAAATTAGCAAACCAATTTATTGGCCCTTTTGTGATAGACAAAATTGTAAATCCTTCTACTGTCAGATTGGTATTACCACCTTCCTATAAGATACATCCCACATTTCATGTATCATTAATAAAACCATACAAAGCAACAAATAAGGATGAAAACCTTAAACCCCCTGCTATTCAAATAGATGATCAGGAGGAATATGAAATTGAGAGGATTTTGGATTCAAGAATTTGTGGTCGTCATCTGGAATACCTTTTGAAGTGGAGAGGTTTTGGACCTGAGGATAATTCATGGCAAAGATAATCTGAGATCCATGCACCATGTTTGATACAGTCTTTTCACAAACGATACCCTTTGAAACCAACCATTGCTGATGTGGGGAGACCTTGAAGGGGGGAGTGTGTGATATACCTTTAAGGTATATCCCGCCTTTAACAGGTTACTCCCTATTTATAGCACATTTGGGTCAGGCATTCCTTGTCTGGAAATTGCTGTTACTAGAGTGATTTTGTTTTTCTCTAGTTAATTTTGCTACTTGACTTTTCTCTAGTAATATACTCTCATTATTGGACTGTTACTTTCTCCCTGGTATTCATTATCTCTTATCATTTGTTGTAACAAACTTTTCATCTTACAACCTGTCTGTTCTTACGGACTTAACTTGCTTTTTTTTGGATCACGAAGCCGCCGGAACTACTTACCGCAATCCGGAAGCCGCACTCACACTGAAGACGCCGACCGGACCGGTCGTCAGGTACAAGTTCTCTCCGCTCAAAAACGCTGCATATAAAAGTATCCTAATTCCATGTTACTTACCTCAGGAATCTAAAATCATCATCTCAAAGTTTGCCTATACTTGACGAAAGGATATGTGAATGGACTTGTATATATTTTATGGTTGTATGTGTGAGTGCGTGAAGAGGATTCATAATTAATAGACGTTATATCCCGTCTGAAGTTAACTCATTAATCACCTGTGTGATCATATCTCATTCTGATCTGTTCTTTATCATTACTTGTATTGTTGATGTACTTATACTATCTAATCTGGAAAGACAATTCAGATTTAGACTCTGCGCTTAAATCTATAACAGTAATTCTCACTACTGACTAGTCAGGTTATTAAGACCATATTGCTTGACTATATTCAGGAAAAGAGAAACAAACTTAATATTTTCACTGCAACAATATATGCTACAGCAGATCATCACACATTCAATCTCCAAGCAGTCAGCTTCAGAGAAATGAGATTTGGATGAAGGAAGGGACCCTGAAGTAGAAGGTCCTTCCTCAGAGGCAGTCTCCAAGGTGGAAAGGATGACATTTCTACTAGGTCTGCATACCAAATCCTGCGAGGCCACGCCAGGGCTATGAGAATGACAGACACCCTCTCCTGCTTTATTCGAGCAATGACTCTTGGAAGGATAGCGAACAGAGGAAATAGGTATGCTAGACTGAAGTTCCAAGGAACTGCCAGAGCATCGATCAGAAATGCCTGTGGATCTCTTGAACTTGAGCCGTATCTTGAAGTTTGGCATTCTGACGAGAAGCCATGAGATCCAACTCCGGCTGCTCCCACTTGAGGGTCAAGCTGGAAGACACATCCGAATGAAGTTCCCACTCCCCGGGATGAAAAGTCTGTCTGCTCAGAAAATCCGCTTCCCAATTGTCCACTCCTGGGATGTGGATTGCAGAAAGACAGCAGTTGTAGGTCTTTGCCCACTGAATACTTCGGGCCACCTCTGTAATGGCAAAGAGGTGAGAATAGTGTGGGATAAGCGCTCCAGCAAAATAGAGCCAACACGATTATTATATAGATAGAATGAAATAACAAGAGGACCCAATGATACTAAAAAAGAATTTATATAGAAATTTAGATGAATAACTTGTTAACACATACAAAATACGTTAGTATATACACAATTACATAAGATGCCGGCATCAAAAACAGTAAAACATACTGATCATATTAAAAAACAAGAAAAAAAAAAAAAGAAGAAAAAACGGCCGATATAAAATTTATAAAAATTCCCTGATTGTACCGTAAAAACATATATGAACAAACTTGATAAAGGTAAAAGGCTCTTAGCACAGTGAACTTAACTCGGCTAAATGTTACCAATATTTTGATTAAGCAATGAGATGTTTGGTCACAGTATTAGGTGGAGGCGTCTGATCCGTTCAGCCGTTAGGATTAACTGTGAGTGATGGATCGTGAGGTGTGACGTCACGTCACCTGACTATTATATTTCCTCCAATCTCTGTGGTATGCTTAGACACAGCGAATTTGAAAAATGTATCCAATTTTATAGTTATATCAAAGTGTAGTTGATTATGTGATAGTTAGTAGCAATACTTGCGAATGTCCAGTGTCCAATAGTGTGTCCAGATTTTTTAGCAGGTTTGTTTTATCAGCAGCTCTGGATCCTATGAAATGTTAATCCGTCTTGTTTTATATCCGTTCTGGAACGTGAAACTTGTCTTTTTGAAGAGGCTCCTAAGCACTTAGTTGTTATCCCCACTTTTTATGTTTAATAGGGCTATGGTGGGAGCAAAAAAGAAGCAAAAGGGCACACAGGAATTATTCATACATCGATCTCAGTGTTGAATCAAGGAGATAGAAATGAACCTGTTTTTGTGCCAATAGAACAATTCAGCAGTTCAATAGCCTTAGTGGATAATTGGTTACACACAGGAATTATTCATATGTCTTCTCTCTATATTTATCATAGAGATAGAGATGAACCTGTGGATTGTAACACTATCAATAATAAATTCTCAAATGACAGGAGTAAGCAAATCTACGCGTTTCGGCAGTGTTAGCTGCCTTTTTCAAGATGCTTACTACATAGAGTTACTACCTTTTTATAGGGAATGTGTAATTAATGACAGGTGTTGTCAGAGGATAGTTTAAATTAACCCTTCAATGTTTTTAAGGTAAATGTCTTGAGGTTAAGTACATAGATAAATGAGGTGCATTAGATAAGTGTTTACATTTTTGAAAACAATATTCCATCTAATTTAACCCATTGGGTATTTTTAAAGTGAATGCCATTAAAGTTAAATACATAAATAAAACATGATATATTAAATTGAAAATTTAAATTAAAAAAACAATCCATCGTTTCATGTTCAATGTCATGTAAACTATATGTGAGAATGTAAAAATAAGCATGAAGTTATAGTTGCCTAAGCGCTCAAGTGTATAAAAAACCAACTACCTATATACTAGAGATTGAGGGGGAGATATAATATAAAATAATAATGTGATGTGTATATATAGCTTAAAAGGAAGCTATTGTACGGTCTCGTTTATGTTTATTTCGATGATATATGAATTAGATTGTTATCGAAATAGTATTTTATATAACAGATGTAGTTAAAGTGTATGTTCAACTATTTTGTTTAATCTAGTAACTGGTTATAAGATAGAGTTGAGGTCAAAGGAACTATTAAGTCCCAATGGGTGTACTGTTTTATATTCAAATATGAGTTCTGCTTCTTTTTTTAGGAGTACCTTTTCTATATTTCCCCCTCTATTGTTAGGTCTAATTTTTTTCATTCCCCAACATTGAAAACATTTAAGGTCTCCATGATGTATTTCAGTGAAATGTTTATAAAGTATGGTTTTTGTGGTTTTATGTTCTATATTCCAGATATGTTCTCTCATCCTATCTTTGAATGTGCGACTGGTTTGACCTATATAAAATAAATTACACAAGCACCTTATGCAGTAAATTATATTTGAATCATTGCATATTATAGTATCCTTAATTGTGAATGTGGCCTGTTGGTTAATAAATGTTATCTTTTTGATTTTACTACTGTATTTACAGGATTTACACTTGTGGCATGGATAGAATCCAAAAATGTGTTCTTTCTTTAGATTCATATCTTTTGAACAATCGTTTTTTATTCTGAATTCAGTTGGTGACACCAAGTGAATTCAGAATAAAAAACGATTGTTCAAAAGATATGAATCTAAAGAAAGAGCAAATTTTTGGATTCTATCCATGCCACAAGTGTAAATCCTGTAAATACAGTAGTAAAATCAAAAAGATAACATTTATTAACCAACAGGCCACATTAACAATTAAGGATACTATAATATGCAATGATTCAAATATAATTTACTGCATAAGGTGCTCGTGTAATTTATTTTATATAGGTCAAACCAGTCGCACATTCAAAGATAGGATGAGAGAACATATCTGGAATATAGAACATAAAACCACAAAAACCATACTTTATAAACATTTCACTGAAATACATCATGGAGACCTTAAATGTTTTCAATGTTGGGGAATGAAAAAAATTAGACCTAACAATAGAGGGGGAAATATAGAAAAGGTACTCCTAAAAAAAGAAGCAGAACTCATATTTGAATATAAAACAGTACACCCATTGGGACTTAATAGTTCCTTTGACCTCAACTCTATCTTATAACCAGTTACTAGATTAAACAAAATAGTTGAACATACACTTTAACTACATCTGTTATATAAAATACTATTTCGATAACAATCAAATTCATATATCATCGAAATAAACATAAACGAGACCGTACAATAGCTTCCTTTTAAGCTATATATACACATCACATTATTATTTTATATTATATCTCCCCCTCAATCTCTAGTATATAGGTAGTTGGTTTTTTATACACTTGAGCGCTTATCACAATTAGAGAACAACCTGATATTGCAACTTTGCAAGATTATTATAATAAAATGAAAAAAACTGTTGGAGCAATGTATATCCATATATATAAATCATTTTTAGGTAAAACCAAAATTATAATAAAATTCTTCTAGTGCAATTCTGAGATATAGGCAACTATAACTTCATGCTTATTTTTACATTCTCACATATAGTTTACATGACATTGAACATGAAACGATGGATTGTTTTTTTAATTTAAATTTTCAATTTAATATATCATGTTTTATTTATGTATTTAACTTTAATGGCATTCACTTTAAAAATACCCAATGAGTTAAATTAGATGGAATATTGTTTTCAAAAATGTAAACACTTATCTAATGCACCTCATTTATCTATGTACTTAACCTCAAGACATTTACCTTAAAAACATCGAAGGGTTAATTTAAACTATCCTCTGACAACACCTGTCATTAATTACACATTCCCTATAAAAAGGTAGTAACTGTATGTAGTAAGCATCTTGATAAACGCAGCTAACACTGCCGAAACGCGTAGATTTGCTTACTCCTGTCATTTGAGAATTTATTATTGATAGTGTTACAATCCACAGGTTCCTCTCTATCTCTATGATAAATATAGAGAGAAGACATATGAATAATTCCTGTGTGTAACCAATTATCCACTAAGGCTATTGAACTGCTGAATTGTTCTATTGGCACAAAAACAGGTTCATTTCTATCTCCTTGATTCAACACTGAGATCGATGTATGAATAATTCCTGTGTGGCCTTTTGTTTCTTTTTTGCTCCCACCATAGCCCTATTAAACATAAAAAGTGGGGATAACAACTAAGTGCTTAGGAGCCTCTTCAAAAAGACAAGTTTCACGTTCCAGAACGGATATAAAACAAGACGGATTAACATTTCATAGGATCCAGAGCTGCTGATAAAACAAACCTGCTAAAAAATCTGGACACACTATTGGACACTGGACATTCGCAAGTATTGCTACTAACTATCACATAATCAACTACACTTTGATATAACTATAAAATTGGATACATTTTTCAAATTCGCTGTGTCTAAGCATACCACAGAGATTGGAGGAAATATAATAGTCAGGTGACGTGACGTCACACCTCACAATCCATCACTCACAGTTAATCCTAACAGCTGAACGGATCAGACGCCTCCACCTAATACTGTGACCAAACATCTCATTGCTTAATCAAAATATTGGTAACATTTAGCCGAGTTAAGTTCACTGTGCTAAGAGCCTTTTACCTTTATCAAGTTTGTTCATATATGTTTTTACGGTACAATCAGGGAATTTTTATAAATTTTATATCGGCCGTTTTTTCTTCTTTTTTTTTTTTTTCTTGTTTTTTAATATGATCAGTATGTTTTGCTGTTTTTGATGCCGGCATTTTATGTAATTGTGTATATACTAACGTATTTTGTATGTGTTAACAAGTTATTCATCTAAATTGCTATATAAATTCTTTTTTAGTATCATTGGGTCCTCTTGTTATTTCATTCTATCTATATAATAATCGTGTTGGCTCTATTTTGCTGGAGCGCTTATCCCACACTATTCTCACCTCTTTGTCTAACAGTCTGTAATTGGAGATTTTATCAGACCACATTAGGGATTTAAGCACTAAAACCTTTTTCTCTGACTAGCACTCACACCACCCTTCGTTTGTCTGTTTCACCTCTGTAATGGCCAAAGAACTCCGAGTTCCCCCCTGGTGGTTGATGTAGGTCACAGAGTTTATGTTGTCCGACTGCAATCTGATAAACCGGGCTAAGGCTAACTGAGGCCAGGCCAGAAGAGCATTGAAGATTGCTTTCAGCTCCAAGATGTTTATGGGCAGGACTGACTCCTCTTGGGTCTATAAGCGAGCCCCATACTGCTCCCCAACCTAGAAAGCTGGCATCCATGGTCACAATCACCCAGGAGGGTCTGCAGAAGCAATTACCCTGGGAGAGATGATCCTGAGAAAGCCACCATGGAAGAGAGTCTATTGACACCTGATCTAGATCTACACGCAGAGACAGGTCCGTATAGTCCCCGTTCCATTGTCTGAGCATGCATAACTGCAGAGGTCTGAGATAGAACCAAGCAAACGGAATATTGTCCATAGAAGCCACCATCAGACAGATTACCTCCATACATTGAGCCACTGATGGCTGTGGAGAGCACTGAAGGGCAAGACAAGAGTCGAAAATCTTTCTTTTTCTGACCTCTGTCAGAAAAATCTTCATTAACAGGGAGTCTATTATTGTCCCCAAAAATACGACCCTTGTAGCTGGAACCAGAGAACTTTTTTCCCGATTCACCTTCCATCCGTGGGATTGAAGAAAAGACAACAAAATCTCTGTATGAGATTCTGCTTGTTGAAAAGATGGCGCCTGAACCAGAATGTCGTCTAGATAAGGTGCCACTGCAATGCCCCAGGATCGAAGCACAGATAAAAGAACTCCCAGAATCGTTGAAAAACATTCTGGGAGCTGTGGCAAGGCCGAATGGAAGGGCCATGAACTGGAAATGATTGTTCAAAAAGGTGAATCTCAGAAATTTGTGATGGTCCCTGTGAATGGGAACATGAAGGTATGCATCCTTTAGGTCTATGGTTGTCATGAACTGACCCTCTTGTACCAAGGAAAGAATGGAGTGTATAGTCTCCATCTTGAAGGATGGCACTCTGAGAAACTTATTTAAACATTTTAGATCTAGGATTGGTTGAAAAGTTCCCTCCTTTTTGGGAACTACGAACAGATTTAAGTAAAATCCCAGACCCCTTTCCTGAAAGGGAACTGGAACTATTACCCCCAGGGCGGTAAAGTCCTTCACACAATGTAAGAACGCCTCTCTTTTTATCTGGTCTACAGATAATCTGGAGAGGAGAAACCTGCCTCTGGGAGGAAAAGATTTGAAGTCTATTTTGTATCCCTGGGAAACAATGTCCACCGCCCAGGGATCCAGTACATCTCTTATCTAAGCCTGGGAAAGAAGAGAGAGTCTGCCCCCTACAAGATCCACTCTTGGATCGGGGGCCAACCCTTCATGCTGACTAGGAATCAGCTGAAGGCTTTTAGATGAAACATCCACAGACCAGCTCTTCAACCACAAAGCCCTGCAGGCTAGGATCGCAAAACCAGAAATTTTGGCTCCCAGTTCAATAACCTGTAAGGAAGCATCTGTAATGAAGGAATTGGCTAACTTGAGAACCTTAATCTTGTCCTGGATCTCATCAAGAGGGGTATCCGTCTGAAGAGATTCAGACAGCACATCAAACCAGTAAGCCGAAGCTCTCGTAACAGTGGCGATACACACCACAGGTGTCCATTGTAGACCCTGGTGGACATACATCTTTTTTAGCAAAGCTTCCAAATTTGTATCCATTGGATCTTTAAAAGAACAACTATACTCTAAGGGAATAGCAGTCCTCTTGGCCAAAGTGGAGATTGCTCCTTCTACCTTAGGAACCGTCTGCCACGACTCCTTAATAGAATCCACTATAGGAAACACCTTCTTAAAATTAGGAGATGGAGAAAAGGGAATACCAGGTCTTTCCCATTCTTGAGCAATAATCTCTGCAGCACAGTCAGGAACCCAAAAAAACCTCCACCGCGAAGAGAACATCAAAGTATTTGTTCAATTTACTAGACTTTTTAGGATTCACTACGATAGTTCTTTCTGAGTCGTCCAAAGTAGCCAAAACCTCCTTAAGTAATAAGCAAAAGTGTTCTAGCTTAAATCTGAATGATACCACTTCAGCATCAGAAGAAGGAATTACACTGTCTGAGACTGAGATTTCCCCCTCAGATGCTACGACGTGTCTTCTTCCTCAGGCTTATGGGAAGGGACACTCTGGATAACCAGAACTTGATCAGAAACCTTACTGTTTCGTTAAATTTTCTTTTACGCCTTCCCTGCAACATGGGAAAAGCTGACAAGGCCTCAGATACTACAAGGGATATCTGGGAAGCAATTTCTTGTGGAGAAAATCCTAAAGGATTTCAAGAGGAAACACAGGGCACTGTATGTGGAGACTGAAAAAGATGGGACGCTTGAGGAGAAAGCTGCGGAATATCTGCAACAGGAGACACCTGAACAGCATTTGCAGGGATAATGGTGGCTCATGGTCAAATATTTTATCTCTATAACTTAAAGTTATCTCAATGCATGAGGAACAAAAGGAACTGGGGGTTCCACTTTAACATCAAAACATAACTGACAAGCAGGAACTTCACCTGGGATAATGGTTTGAAAAGCCTCTTGATCCATCTTATGTAATAAATAAGGATAAAGTGAAAAAAATTATTTATTTGAAAATAAAAAATAAATGTTTACTGTGTCTTTAAATAGAAATGTGTGTTAGAGCAAAAAAAACAAATAGACCTCAGGCTACCTATACAGCTCAGTAGCTTTACTGAGGTGCCTACCTGTCCTTTAGCTCATTTTCAAATACAGAGCCCTAAATGCCGAAAAAAATGGCTTACAACAGTAATCTCCATGACCAAAAGTTAAAGTATAAAAACTACTATAACACACTGAGTCACCATAAATCACCTCACAGTCTCAATGCCCAAACTGTCTAAAAGAAACCCCAAACATGAAGGTTTAATAAAGTCCCATATTAAATAATACAGCTTTTAGCTGTAACAAAGGCCAGCAATCTCCTTGCAAAAGAAAATTAAAATGGCACTTACCTGAAAGTGCTGTCCGGCAGCAGGACAGCTCACCTGGTTTGGGAGGGTGCAGCACCTCACATGGACCTGTGAACTCAGGTTTTCTAGTTAGGGCAGCAGATTCTTGAGAAAACGCAGTGAGGATTGTACCTCACAAGTTCTCAAGTGCTCAAAAGCCACTACTGCCCTACTGAAGAGACTGATGTGGACTAGGCTAGACCCCAGAAAAGAATAGAGTAAGCTTACTCTGCTAAAAAAATAATAAAATCTTGATTGAAGAAAACTTCTCATCAGACACCTAAACGTCACCTCCTCCTTGCACTACAGGCAAAGAGAATGACTGGGGGATTGTGGGTAGGCGAGTGATATTTAACAGCTGTGGTGCTCTTTGCCTCCTCTTGCTGGCCAGGAGTGATATTCCCAACAGTAATTGATGATGATCCGTGGACTCACCGTGTCATTAGAAAGAAAGAAATTGTGTACACAAAAAGCAATAAGCAAAAAGTAAATATGTCCCAAATTTAAAAAGGCAAATATGAGGATATAGTAAAAATCAAACTTGTATTCCTCAGTGGTGGTGACCAATATGATTCCTCTGGTATCCTAGAGGTCTTTTGGAAAGTTCTTGGGATATTCTGGTTACAATCGCTGGTTGTTGAGTGAAGCTGCCCTAGCAGCGGTGCTGTTCTAAGATGGAGATTGTGAGAGCTTGATACACCAAGAGACACTGGCAACAAGTACTGCAGGAAGCTTATTGCGAAGTGGAGAGGAAGAGCGTCTCAGGGACATCTGGGACAGGGTCAGTCAGTCAGTGTGATCGTTACTGTTATACCATTGGTTTTAATCTACACTAATTGAACACATGGATCCATGTTTTTTATCTTATTATTGTTCCATTTGATGTATTTATTCTAATTTATGTATCTTTTGATGTTTTTACATTGTGGTTTGGATTATTTGCCATTAAATTCATAACCTTTTAGCCACCTTGTCTTCTTGTACAGCCGCTCTGCACACCACCCACACTATTAAACTTATACCTTAATAGGTATGTACAATATATAGTGCCCTTTTGTGTTCCAGATCTTGTTCACCACACGTTAAATATGGGGCTTCATCTAAGGTTGAATGATCATCCTATTTGCTCTATTGTGTTGATGTACTGTCAGCGGCCGAGATGGCTCACCTTAGTCTTCTATTAAAGATCACTCACATTAGTATTAGTGGGCAATTGCCCATTTGTTTGAACATACCTTATACTACACTATCCCATCCCCTCTATAATTGTTTGTATAACTTCTGATACAGGAATTTATAGCACCATAGAGTGTTTGTGACTACACTAACAACTGATCTCATGTTAGATCTAGATGTTTATAGACAAATATTTACCCTCCTTTTGTGACCTTTATAGATATAATAGTCTACCCTTAGTTCATATGGCCCCTCTGAAATATTATTAATGAATGCTCCATTATTATTATGCTTGTTCATTTTAGACAATGGACCCACAAGTGGTCCGTCTAATCATAATCCCTTGCATCCCCCTCTTTAATTTTGCTCAGTTATTTGCAGTCCAAGAGCGGCTGCTTCATCTTCCTAAAGGAAAATTGTTCTCCATTATGATTTACTATGTAAAGGGACATCTCTCATGCTTTTTTTGTCTACACAAGCTGACCCTGCGATTTTGTTTACTTTTGGACGTTATGTTGATGTGCTTCTGATTATTATACACTTGGAAATGTAAGATGTTTTTCTTTTTTGTATGAGATACTTAAAGCTCAATAAAAAATATATATATAAAAAAAAAGTTAACTTTTTCACAATTTTAGTTTAAAAAATAAAATAACTAATTGTCATTGGTATTAACAGTCACCAGAATTTAATTAAAAATGTAATTAAAAAAATGAATTAAAAATCAATAAAAGTGCTGTGTTGTGTTGGGTGAGGGTCAGATGTTGGAAAGTGGGTGTGGTGGGTGATTGTTGGGGATAATTGGTCTAAAAGGTGTTGCATAGTTGCTTATTTAGACAAGGGTTATATGCACTGATAATATTGTTACAGGGACATGTGAATCAGGGTGACAGGTGAGGGAGTGTCTAGGACCATTAAACTTGACATTTCAACAATGCATAAACTGTTTTATTATTGCAAGAGAAACATTATTGCCATATACATTAATTATTTATTTTGCAGCCTTTTGTTGTAAAATACATCTTAAAAATGTGTTTGTTTCACTTTCTTCCAGGAGGGCTTGGGTTAATACTTTTTAGGCAATTTATGTGAGCTTTTGTTTACTTTTCCTCCCTCCCTACGCTTATATGATGTCACATACTTTTAAAATAGATAGAAAATGCCTTCACTACCCATTCCCCAGCTTGGCACAAGCAACATTGATATAGTAATTCACTTTATAACATTAAAACCCCTAATTTTCTGCTTGTTTCTAAGCCACTACAGACAGCCTCCTATCACATGCTTTTTAAATTGCTTTTCACAACAGGAGACTGCTAGTTCATGTGGGTAATGTAGATAAAGTTGTGACAGACAATGCACTAATTGACAAGTCAATAGCTAATAAATAAAAAGGCATATGATCAAGGGGCTGTCAAAAGACGCTTAGATACAAGGTAATCACAGAGGTAAAAAGAATATTAATATAACTGTGTTGATTATGCAAAACTGGGGAATGAGTAATAAAGGGATAATCTATCTTTTTAAACAATAACAATTTTGAAGTTGACAGTCCCTTTAAGAGAATACAAGAGTGAAGGTGACCCCAGCCTGCACATGTGCAAACAGAGTTTGTGCTATATCTAAATATTAGTTTGTGATTGGTTAGCAAAGGTTATTTTGTTCTGGGGGGCAGGGAAATCAGTGAAAATCAGAAAACAATATTCTCATTTGAGAAAATAAAGCTGCAGTTTTCAATGCAAAATTATTCTTATATAGGATGGTTTATAATCATGTAGTAGTTAACAATTTGTGTTTAGTGTCCCTTTAAGAAAAACTATGTAAAGGGATATGAAGGGATTTTGTAGAATGATCCATTTCTCCAACATGTAAAAACTGATGAGAAGCTACAAGTTGGTGTAACCAATGAAAATTAGTTTGTTTGTTTTTTATTAACTGCGCTCAGCAGAACATCACCCATGCTGATGGCTATCTGCAGAGGTGATACCATGGCACACATACTGAGAACAGTACTTATACCAGACATGTTTAGCATCATTATACATTAAAGGCACATTCACCCCCATAAAAAGTTTAATTATGCATAGTAAAAAGAGTAATACAATGTATATTTATTAATTCTTCATGTGATTTACCTTAAAGAAACTGTTCCTACTGGAATGTCTATTTAAGTAAGCAGCAATTTGTCTTACTAGCTACATGCTACAGAGTGATTGCTTAAAGTGGCTCATCTCTATCTGGCCTTTGATTGGCTAAATATATATAAATACCCAAGAAAGTGCCCAGGGAGTGTCTCACTAGACTTCTCTATATCTGCAAAACACTGCAAAATATTCTAACAAAATTAGTTTTTAATCCTTTTGAAACCTCTATTTTGTGTGCAGGTCTTTTTGTAATTCATTGCTTAATTGCTAATATATATTATGCATATCTTAAAAAAACTAATGTCCCTTTAATATTGATGAGTTGGTGATAAATTGCAACAGCTGTTATCGTTCCCCTGCCAAACTACTATATCTTTTTGCGTTGAAGTGGAGGATAAATCCTGTCTGATTGATAGCTCTGTGCTGTCTTTACGAAATTGATTTCATTTTCATTAGTCACTAATTTTATTTATTTTTTTGTTAAAAAAATAATAAAAAAATAATAAAATTGTTGGATTTTAATAATTTGTAATGTAAAACCACACAATTCTGTTTATTTATTTATTTCAGCATGATAATCATTAGTTTCACCCTTACACTATTAAACCTATTTTTTTTTTATTAAACCCCTTGTGTTTTTCATTATAACTTTTATTTATTTATTATTATTTTACTTTTTTATAATTATAATAATTATAATAATAATGTATCAATGTAATTATTATGTCATGCTTGCATCTTCTTAAAGAATTCCTTGTTGTATAGCTATAGATGCCCAGCTGACTGTATAAACACACACTGTGCAGCCAGGACTTGGCAGTTTATGCAGTGCACATTAATTGATGGCCATACTGTGCACCACTTTGGACCAGCAGAGATGAAGTGACTCTATAATGTGAGCTACCTTTTGATAGGGCAAATAAATACAGTTCTGTTTTTTTAGGGTTGGAATCATGGGAGTATTGTCCAGTTCTTCAGAGAAAAGACCTCTATTTTTAGCTGGATGACCCCCATCAGTTCCGGACTCTTCTTCCATTAGTAAAATATGTCTTTGTCACCGCTGAATTGCTCAGGGTCGCCGAAGACGTCAAGGAGTTTATAACATGACAAATGAGCTCTTTCTAAGTCGTGTGGAAGCATGCGTTGTGAGATGACCTTCACACTCCAAAATACCCCACAAGATTAAAAAAAGCTCACGCCTCATCTCTAGAAAATAGAAGTTTGCAGAGCCCGGAAAAGTGTTCCATTGATATATATCAAAAAATGATCCCAGGGAAAATAGGTGACTGCTTCATACACATCTAGCATATTTTGCTGCAAGACTGTGTTGCTTAGTTTGATACACAACTGAAGAATATAGCTGCATTTTGCTTATCAGTGGAAAAGCTATAGTATAAAATAAACAGAAATCAAGGAATGCCAGGTCTGAAGAAACAGGAAGCTATTACTCCCTAATCTTTACTTTTCACTCCTAACTGGATTTCTTTACATAAACTGATATTCAAAAAACCTTATCTGTTTACTAATAATGTGTGTGGCTGACTTTACTGACTCTTTAACATTCTTTTTGGCTTCCAATTTTGAATTAAAAATTTCAACTCATATCTATCTATCATCTATCTATCTATCTATCTATCTATCTATCTATCTATCTATCTATCTATCTATCTATCTACCTATATCTATCTATCTATCTATCAATCTATCTATATGTCTATCTATCTATCTATATATCTATCTATTTATCTATCTATCATCTATCTATCTATCTATCTATCTATCTATCTATCTATCTATCTATCTATCTATCTATCTATCTATCTATCTATCTATCTATCTATCTATCTATCTATCATCTATCTATCTATATCTATATGTCTATCTATCTATATATCTATCTAACTGTCTGTCTGTCTATCATTTATCTGTTTGTCACCTGTCTATCTATCATCTATCTATCTGTCTGTTTATCTGTCTATCTATCTTATATCATATCTTCTTGGCAGAGAAAGACATAATCTGTATGCATTTAATTAAAAACTGTTTATAAAATTGTTTAATGTTTTGGGAACATTCTCTTTCTTTTCTTTTCTTCTCTTTCTCTCTCTTTCTCTCCCTCTCTCCCCTCTCTCTCTCTCTCTCTCCCTCTCTCTTTCTCTCTCTTTCTCTCTCTCTCTCTCTCTCTCTCTCTCTCTCTCACTCTCTATCTCTATCTTCTCTCCCTCTCTCTTTCTCTTTCTCTTTCTCTCTCTCTCTTTCTCTCTCTCTCTCTCTCTCTCTCTCTCTCTCTCTCTCTCTCTCTCTCTCTCTCTCTCTCTCTCTCTCTCTCTCTCTCTCTCTCTCTCTCTCTCTCTCTCTCTCTCTCTCTCTCTCTCTTGTGAGCTGCTGGTGCAATGCTGAATATGGAGAGCGTATTGCTCTCCGCATTCAGCGAGGTCTTGCAGACCTGATCCGCACTGTTGGATCAGGTCAGCAAGACCTTTCATAAATAGGCCTCAAGGTAATCACAGAGATAAAAAGTATATTAATATAATTGTGTTGGTTATGTTAGACAATAAAAGGATATGAAACAGTGCTCTATAAGTAAAAAATATATGATAAATCAAAGTAAACATAAAAAGTAACAGATTGTGCTAAAAAACCCATCAACAACATACTTGTTTTCTTGCTAAATGAGCACTTACAAGTTCTTAGTGTAGCCACTGTCTGCAGCGTGGGAAGAGAGCTATCTTTATTGAACTTAAGTTCTAATGCCACATGATTTTTGCAGCAAAAGTACTATATGGAACATGAGCAATAATTTGACTGCAGCTATTATAGAAACCACTTCAAAGGTAAAGCTACTCATTTGCTTTTATGTAGACCGCAGCTTTCCTGTTGGGTTTTGAGAGGAAGTACAATGTAAAATCCTTTTAAAATGATGATTAATACATATTGCAATAATTTCTATTAAATATAATCCACTGTTTTACAATGAAACAGAATGCTTTATATAACTTTAATGGTACAAGAACTCATGAGTTATATCAAGGATAGAGAACAATATACATATAATTTTTGAATACAGGTGGCCCTCGTTTTACAACGGTTCAATTTACACCGTTTCAGAATAACAACCTTTTTTTTCCAGTCATGTGACTACTATTGAAAAGCATTGAGAAACAGTGCATTTATTAAAATAGCCTGTAGGTGGAGCTGTCCGCTTGTGTTACAGCAAAGCCAAGCAAGCTGAAATTAACCAGTTTAACCAGAATTGATCTATCGAGCATATTTCAAAGGAACAAGATCTTCCTGTCTATAAATCAGTCCAGATTGGAATGCATAGAAAGAACTGTTTGCAGAAAAATGCAAGCGAAGTCTGTGTTGTGTGATTATTTTATTAGGTTTATAATGCTGTTTAGGAAATGTTTTTGTTCATTTTAACTTAGTTTAATTATATATTCTGTGTTGTGTGATTATTTTATTAGGTTTATAATGCTGTTTAGCTTTTAAAGTCTTCATTTCAAAGCTTTAAAAATAATGTATTAGGTGTTACTTATGACAATTTTGAGAGGGGCCTGGAACCTATCTCCCTCATTTCCCATTGACTTACATTATAAACTGGGTTTCAATTTACAATGGTTTTGATTTACAACCATTCCTTCTGGAACCTAACCCTGGCGTAAACTGAGGGCTACCTGTATTTGTTTTTAGATCATTATATCACTATATATGTGTATCCTGAACTCCTTGTGATTCCTTCATCATTACACAAAACACGTGCAGAACCCAAACCAGCGTTGTTCTCACAATGTCCTGCCACATCTTTTATTTTTGTCTAGAACAATATTAGTATGACTGGAAGCATCCGGAATCAACACTACCATTACTGAAGCTGTAACAACTTGCACTTAATCTTCAGTTAAGCCTGTAACATACTGAACAGCAATAGAGGTTAGTCTTGCAAACCTAACTTTTTTTTTAATATTACAATTAGATATAATAAAAAATGCATCATTAGATACTATGTAGCATCTTTGAAGGTTAACCCTTTATTATTTTGACTAAGTAAAGCAGTTCACTTTTTAAACACAGTATGTGACCTATACTGACTCATTAAACAAATATAAAAGTACAAAAAACAAAATGCTCTATTATGTTTAAGCACTTTACTATTGCACATTTGCTTAATATTTAACATTAATTTACTGCTATAGTATACTATGATAATATAATAAAAGTCAATTTTTTGTGTTAAAGGGACAGTCTACACCAGAATTTTTATTTTTTTAAAAGATAGATAATCCCTTTATTACCCATTCCCCAGTTTTGCATAACCAACACAGTTATAATAATATCCTTTTAACCTCTGTTATTATCTTGTATCTAAGCCTCTGCAAACTGCCCCTTTATTTCAGTTCTTTAGACAGACTTGCAGTCTAGCCAATCAGTGCCTGCTCCCAGATAACTTCACGTGCACGAGCACAGTGTTATCTATATGAAATACGTGAACTAACACCCTCTAGTGGTGAAAAACTGTTAAAACGCATTCTGAAAAGTGGTGGCCTTCAAGGTCTAAGAAATTTGCATATGAACCTCCTAGGTTAAGCTTTCAACTAAGAATACTAAGAGAACAAAGCAAAATTGGTGATAAAAGTAAATTGGAAAATTGTTAAAAATTGCATGCTCTATCTGAATCATGAAAGTTTATTTTGGCCTAGACTGTCCCTTTAAGGTTATAAATATAGTACAATAACAAGTTATTAGTTTTGAAAAATGTATTATATATATATATATATATATATATATATATATATATATATATATATATATATATATATACTATTTTGTTCAATTGAAGTGTACTGACTCCGTTATTTATGTTGTTATCTTTGACTTGTACTTTATGTTTTTATTCTCTGTTATCAGTAACATCAATAAACAAATTATTTTTAAAAAAAAAAATCAATTATAATATTATTTATCATCTTTGGTACCTTGTTTCCAAGTTTTCTTGTGCATTGGCACACCTCCATTATCAAAAGCACAACATATTTTTTAAACTGCTGCAAAGAAATTCAAACAACTATTCTTTTTAAATAAAATTGGGATCTTAGACACACAATATGGCCATATACAGTTAGTAGCCCTCTGTGGCAAAAGAACTGTAGTGTTAGAACCAGTCTATATTGGGACACTTTGTAAGTGGTAACTGGCTAAGCAAAATATGGCCATATTGTGTGACTAAGATCCCAATTTTTATTAAAAAGTATAGTTGTTTGCAGGCATTTCTTTGCAGCAGTTTAAAAAATATGTTGTGCTTTTGATAATGGAGGTGCACCAATACCTTTTTGTTGTATAATTACTGGGTCATATTGGCAGCACTCCCAAAAGATATGTATATAAACTTTTTGTAAAATGTGATAAAAAAACATATTGTATTTGTGTATATATATATATATATATATTTGTAATGTTTTGAAAAATCTTTTTTTGACACTTAGGGGCATATTTAACGAGCTCCGTACGGAGGTTGATCGTACGGAGCTTGATGCCCCGTGTTTCCATAACCTGTCCACCTGCTCTGAGGCGGTGGACAGAAATCGCCAGAAATCAACCCGATCTAATACAATTGGGTTGATTGACACCCCCTGCTAGCGGCCGATTTACCGCAAATATGCAGGAGGTGGTATTGCACAGCATTTATCGATGTGCAGCGGACATGATACCCTTAGACTTGTGAGAAAGATTCAAGTTCATTGATAATTATGGGGCTGAACTCGCAAATTACTGCTGTGACTATGGTCTGATTTAAATTGTTGTGAATTCTGCAATTACCCAGTTGTGATGCTGAAATGATTTTGTTTTCAGCAAAATAGTTTCAGGAACAAGTTTTATTAAATCTAGGCTTTTGCATCAATGTGCAGTGATGTGTTATCTTCTCTTTGTTGTCTATAACTTCTTAGGAATTAGGAATTGAAAATAGTGTTAAAAAAAACAAACATTTCTAGGTATGCAAACACCCACGAATGAATAAGAACTCACTAGGTCCTGGGGCAAAGGCTGTGGCAGCCCACACCCCTTCTGGCTCTATCCTAAACAAATATCAGTGCATGTTTTTCTGTACAGCACTGTGGCGGCCATCTTAGAAACCCAGCCACCATCTTGTAAAGGAAAATCCATGCTCTGTCCTTAAACTGTGAGCCATGTTTTGAGGAAAGTATAGCCTGGGCCCCACTAATTTATCCTCTAGTGGCACCACTGTGACTGCAGGGATCTAAAAATACACATTACATGTTTACGGGAGATATTAATTAGTATTTTTTTTAACTTGCAGGTCTGGTGATATAGGGCTTGCTGATCTCAAAATCATCAGCATAGTGAGAAGTATCACGCTGACCCTCGCATGTGCAGACCTGAACAATTAGTCTTAATAAAGGGAGTTCTCTATCCTATTCAATAACTAATCTAATTAAGATATAGTATCATAACAGACAAAGAGGCATATTTAACAAATGTCTGTTGGACCTGATCCGACAGTACGGATCAGGTCCGACAGACATCGCTGAATGTGGAGAGCAATACGTTCTCCGTATTCAGCATTGCACCAGCAGCTCACAAGAGCTGCTGGTGCAACGCCGACCCCTGCAGATTCGCGGGATGAATTGTGGTGACCTCTTTCCGCCTGCTCAGAGCAGGCGGACAGGCTTATAGAGCAGCGGTCTTTAGACGGGGCCTCAAGCTCCATCCGGAGCTGATAGATAGGCCCCAAAGTATCAAGAAATGACCCAAAATTGTCACATAAAGCACATAATAACAATATTAATAAAAATTATACAGTTAAAGCCCCCAAAACAACTCAGGCTGCTCTCTGCAGAACAGTCCCATGGACTCATCACAAAGACCAAGGAATCTAGGAAAAACAGTGGCGCCACAGAGCGTAATCCAATCAATATACGTGAATGCAGGTATAAAATAAAAAATTGCTACTCACAAAAGGAAAGCACCTCCAGGTGTCGTATAGACAGACAGGGACCGCTTAGTCTCCCATGCTACTTGATCCATTCAAAACTGTGTGCTCCACCTGATGCCGTCTCTGTCCTCCCACTAACCAACAAAATGCAACTGAATCTCCACACTGGGGTCTCCAACTGACACCATATCAATTAACCAGGAACCTACTGAAGTGGTCTACATGCCAAATTAGAGCTTTAGTCTATCAGGCCCTGAATCTTAAAAACATATATTAATTTCACACAAAAAAACTATGTAGTTCTGTCTCTCCTCACACTTTACCCAGTCTTTTTATGTCCTATTTTCACAGCCTGGACTTCCTAGCTACAGCCCAAACCACCAGACTTGCACAGTCACATTCATGGGCTGCCGGACCCACTACCCTGACAGCTATACTTTGCCCTTATCTAATCTTCAAACTACTCATACGCTTCCTATAGATTACTAAGACTCCCCCTTTTCAGCCATTCTGTCCTTGGGTAACTAGTTAAAAAGTTCAGTTTTTGCTAGCCTCGAATTGGAAGTCCTAAATGCCTAGTTTACAAAAGTACATGTGTTTGTCACTAACCCACTGTAAACTCAGTATTTTAAAACCAGATTTTAGTTCTAAGTAAGCATTAATCTACAGAGCTTTCCTTTTTTTAAAACATAAATGATTTCACTTTTTTACACCTACCTGTACATACCCAATTATAACACATTTTATTGAAAGTAAAAAGTACAATTTACATCTTTTCTTAAACATTTATCTGTTGATCTGTTTTAGTATTTTTTTAAATGCGGTTGCCAGGTTACAATGACAGCTATCCAATATATACTGTATGTCTGCTACACGACTTCTTATGGTCCATCATGTTAAGCATGATTTTTCATCACTAAAATTTGCAGCTAAATTAAACAATTAGCTAATTTTAATACCTGCTAAATGAGTTATTAATTGATACTGGACAGAGAAACAGGTGCCAACTTTACATAATTGTATTAATTATGTAAATTAAATTATTTTAAAATAATATTAAGCAATAAATCATGGCAATCACAGACTACCAAAATTAATCTGGTCCCTGTACTGAATGACTGTTGAGGCTTCTATTTACACACATAGGGGCCTATTTATTAATGTGCGAGAGGACATGATCCGATATTGCGGATCATGTCCGTCGCACATCGATAAATGCCGACAGCATAAGATTAGATTTAAAACTGTCAGGAGTAGGAGACACAGGCAGATGAAGGAGGGTGGGCGAGTGCACGGGGGCCTGCGGGGGGCACAAGAAATTCTGGGGGGGGGGAGAAAAAAAAATGTTCTAATGAAGCTTGGGCCAATCCATGGCAAATCCCATTTAGCAGAGAAGGTTTAGCAAGGCCAACATTGCTCTAGTACAACCTATAGTTTATAAGGATATCTAAATCTCGCTAATTAGCTTTCCGCCCCTTAGAAGTCTATGGGGAGAAGGAGTTAGCACAGTCACAACATCCAAAGTCCTGAAGTAGGCAAAAGACTCAGGTGCTTAGTTTTTACTTGTAATACACACACTAATCCAGTCATGCTATTTATAATACTGTGAACGCAGTTAGTGTTTGAGCGGAAAATAAAATTAGCCACAATTGTGTTTAATCTCAGATATTGTGCCTGGAGTTACAGCACTGAAACAGTACGGAATCAAGCTTTATATATTTAATATAGGGTGATAATAACCCAGACAGTACTTTAAAAATAATATTACCTGTATCTAAAATCTTTATCTAGAGAGGATTAGTTTTTCATAAATACCTTTCAACCCCCCCACCCCCCAAATCAACATATTATTTAGAGGTGTGTTTAACAATGGATATATATTTTTTCCTTTTCAGTTGATGATCATTGGTTGTCATTAGAGATGGGCGAATGTTTTGCAACGTTTGAAAAATGAAACTAATTTTAACACATTTGTTCTTATTTTTAATGCTATCTTTAAATGTAATAATCAATTAAAAAAATTCTAATTCGAATATTGCATAATTCGAATAAAATTATGCAATATTCAAATTAGAAAAATTAAAATTTATATAATTGTAATAGTATTTCTAATGCTCTATTTAAATGTAATATTCAAATTAAGCAATATTCAAAATAGATTAAATTGAATTTAAATATGTGTATCTATTATGTATCAATTTACTAACGGCTAGATTACGAGTTTTGCGTTATGAGGGGTTCGGTGCTAACTTGCACGTTATTGTAACCACTCACTTTCCTAGAGCGCTGGTATTACAGGTTTTCATAAACCCGGTGTTATCAGGCAAGAAGTGAACGTAGAGCAAAATTGTGCTCCATACTGCACTCCAATACCAGTGCTGGTTTTACGTGCTCATGCACGATTTCCCCATAGACATCAATGGGGAGAGCAGGCTGAAAAAAAGCCTAACGCCTGCAAAAAAGCAGCGTAAAGCTCCATAACGCAGCCCCATTGATTCCTATGGGGAAACAAAATTTATGTTTACACCTAACACCCTAACATGAACCCCGAGTCTAGACACCCCTAATCTTACACTTATTAACCCTTAATGTGCCGCCCCCGACATCGCCGACACCTACATTATACTTATTAACCCCTAATCTGCTGCCCCCAACATCGCCGCAACCTACATTATACTTATTAACCCCTAATCTGCCGCCCCTAACATCGCTGCCACCTACCTACATTTATTAACCCCTAATCTGTCGCCCCCAACGTCGTCGCCATTATACTAAATTTATTAACCTCTAAACCTAAGTCTAACCCTAACACCCCCTAGCTTAAATATAATAAAATAAATCTAAATAAAAATTGCTATCATTACCTAAATAATTCCTATTTAAAACTAAATACCTGTAAAATAAACCCTAAGCTAGCTACAATATAACTACTAATAGTTACATAGTAGCTAGCTTAGGGTTTATTTTTTTTTACAGGCAAGTTTGTATTTATTTTAACTAGGTAGAATAGTTACTAAATAGTTATTAACTATTTACTAATTACCTAGTTAAAATAAATACAACTTTACCTGTAAAATAAACCCTAACCTGTCTTACACTAATATCTAACTTTACACTACAATTAAATAAATTAAATTAATTAAATACAATTACCTAAATTACAAAAAAAGCAAACACTAAATTACACAAAATAAAAAACAAATTATCAGATATTTAAACTAATTACACCTAATCTAATAGCCCTATCAAAATAAAAAAAGCCCCCCCAAAATAAAAAATCCCTAGCCTAAACTAAACTACCAATAGCCCTTAAAAGGGCCTTTTGCAGGGCATTGCCCCAAATAAATCAGCTCTTTTACCTGTAAATAAAAATACAGACAACCCCCCCAACAGTAAAACCCACAACCCACACAACCAAACCCCAAATAAAATCCTAACTAAAAAAACCTAAGCTCCCCATTGCCCTGAAAAGGGCACTTGGATGGGCATTGCCCTTAAAAGGGCATTTATCTCTATTGCTGCCCAAACCCTAATCTAAAATTAAAACCCACCCAATAAACCCTTAAAAAAACCTACCACTAACCCCCGAAGATCCACTTACAGTTTTGAAGACCTGACATCCATCCTAAACGAAGCAGGGAGAAGTCCTCAGCGAAGCGGCAAGAAGTCCTCAACGAAGCCGGGAGAAGTCTTCATCCAAGCCGGCAGAAGTGGTCCTCCAGATGGGCAGAAGTCTTCATCCAGAAGGCATCTTCTATCTTGCCAATAGAATGCAATCTCAATCCTATTGGCTGATTTGATCAGAACATAGGATTGAAGCTCAATCCAATTGGCTGATTGCATCAGCCAATAGAATTTTTTCACCTTTAATTCTGATTGACTGATAGAATTCTATCAGCCAATCAGAATTAAAGGGACACCATCTTGGATGACGTCATTTAAAGGAACCTTCATTCTTCTTTAGTCGTCGGAAGAAGAGGATGCTCCACGCCAGATGTCTTGAAGATGGACCCGCTCCTCGCCGGATGGATGAAGATAGAAGATGCCTTCTGGATGAAGACTTCTGCCCGTTTGGAGGACCACTTCTGCCGGCTTGGATGAAGACTTCTCCCAGCTTCGTTGAGGACTTCTTGCTGCTTCACTGAGGACTTCTCCTGGCTTCGTTTAGGAGGGATGTCCGGTCTTCAAAACTGTAAGTGGATCTTCAGGGGTTAGTGTTAGGTTTTTTTAAGGGTTTATTGGGTGGGTTTTAGTTTTAGATTAGGGTTTGGGCAGCAATAGAGCTAAATGCCCTTTTAAGGGCAATGGGGAGCTTAGGTTTTTTTAGTTAGGATTTTATTTTGGGGGTTGGTTGAGTGGGTGGTGGGTTTTACTGTTGGGGGGGTTGTTTGTTTTGTTTTTTTTTACAGGTAAAAGAGCTGTAGCCTTTTAAGGGCTATTGGTAGTTTAGTTTAGTCTAGGGTTTTTTTTTATTTTGGGGGGCTTTTTTATTTTGATAGGGCTATTAGATTAGGTGTAATTTAATTTAGGTAATTGTATTGAATTAATTTAATTTATTTAATTGTAGTGTAATATTAGGTGTTAGTGTAAGACAGTTTAGGTTTTATTTTACAGGTAAATTTGTATTTATTTTAACTAGGTAGTTAGTAAATAGTTAATAACTATTTAATAACTATTCTACCTAGCTAAAATAAATACAAGCTTGCCTGTAAAATAAAAATAAACCCTAAGCTAGCTACTATGTAACTATTAGTTATATTGTAGCTAGTTTAGGGTTTATTTTACAGGTAAGTATTTAGTTTTAAATAGGAATTATTTAGGTAATGATAGCAATTTTTATTTCGATTTATTATGATTATATTTAAGTTAGGGGGTGTTAGGGTTAGACTTAGGTTTATGGGTTAATAAATTTAGTATAGTGGCGGCGACGTTGGGGACGGCAGATTAGGGGTTAATAAATGTAGGTAGGTGGCGGCAATGTTAGGGGTGGCAGATTAGGGGTTAATAATATTTAACTAGTGTTTGCGAGGTGGGAGTGTGGCAGTTTAGGGGTTAATATGTTTATTATAGTGGCAGCGATGTCCGGAGTGGCAGATTAGGGGTTAATAAATTTATTTTAGTGTTTGCGATGTGGAAGGGCCTTGGTTTAGGGGTTAATAGGTAGTTTATGGGTGTTAGTGTACTTTTTACCACTTTAGTTATGAGTTTTATGCTACAGCTTTGTAGCGTAAAACTCATAACTACTGACTTTAAATTGCGTTACGAATCTTTTGGGATAGGCTGTACCGCTCACTTTTTGGCCGCCCAGAAAAAGTAATATACTTGTAATATCTGCACTATGGAAGTCCCATTGAAAAAAGACTTTACGCAAATTGCGTAAGTTAATTTGCGTTAAGGCCAAAAAAGTGTGCAGGACAGCTGTACCTACAAGACTCCTAATAGCAGCGGTAGTGAAAAAGCAGCGTTATTACCCATAACGCTGCTTTTTTACTCATAATGCAAAACTCCTAATCTAGGAGTTTTACCACATGAGCTATTTAAATTTTGAATAGTATTTGTTAAATTAAATATTACATTCGAAATGTTGAATGTAGATATTCAATTTAATTGCGAACATCTAAAAACAAAAGTAATATTCAAGAACTCGAAATAATATTCAATTACCAAATTTAAATGGATTTTTGTTCTCATCAACATTCGATTGTTTAAAACGAATATACACAGGTCTATTTTTTCTACCAAGTGATTTGCACTTTCACCACATTCGACCGTCCCTATTAGGGACACCTTTGAATGTCCATTAAGGCTTTTCTCAAATCAAAACCAAAGCTCTAACCTTAGCATATACTGTCAGTCTGTTGGCAAAGTTGTTGTGAACAAAACCACTCCCATTATTAAAAAGAATTTAAAAGGGTGCATGCGGTTCTGCTTGGGCTGCTGCGGTTAAACAGTTGTAGCAAGGAATGGAGGGTCCCTGAGCTTGCTTCATTGCACTACTGAAAGGAGATAGGCCGAGTGACAGCACCTCTGAGATGATCTCACTTGTGAACTGCGTGTTTTCTCAGATAGTTATGTGCACATCTGTGCTGGGCTGCCTGGAAGGGTCTACCAATTAACTGGGCCTGCTTCAGTAAAGCAGATGCTCAGAGAGGGTCTGAAGGCAGAACAGAGTGAGGAAAGTCCCATGTACAGAAAGCACAAAGGCCTGATATCAGTGGCATTGTGATGTCATTGTCATCTTGCTGCCTCAAAGGTGCGTAAAGGCCATTGAGTACAGCCCTGCCTTAGGAAGGAAGCCTGCATGTTCCCAAAGACAAGTACCCTTAATGAAGCCATTGCAGCCAGGATAGGCCATTGTTCCTAAAGCTACATAACTGTAGGCCTCGCATGCAAGGGACATTAAAGCCATTTGTTTACTTTCTGGACATGTACCCTCTGCAATGAAATGTTGAATTGCAAAAGAAACAACTAAACATCTGCCTGTAAAAGTAATGTTTTTGAAGTATTTGAATGCAGATTGCATATGGCCGTGTTAGATAAATGAGCAGTGTACAGCTGTCCCTCATTGGTATTGTGGTGAGTATCTGCACATGTCACAAGGGAGACCAGGGTTCAATTCCCTGATGGGGAGGTGTGCCTATTACCCTCAAGCCTCCAAAACATTACAGCAATTTAAAAAAGTAGAATTGTTTTGTCATAGGCCTTGCATATAAATGGACAAAATACTACAGGTACCGCTGGCTATTGGCCTCTCTTTTCCTGATTAAGCCAAGATGAGGTCTTAGCCCAATTCATTGGCATTTTCAGATTCAGATGCAGCCCAGAAATAGACAAAAGAGATAAAGAGAGGTTGGAATAGATCCATCAACCTCTGGGTTATGGGCCCAGCACACGTCTGCTGCACCACTCTGCTTTTCCCACGGCTGCTTGCCTGTTGGATGCTGTAGTACATATTTTTAGGTAGTGTCTTCTCTAAAGTTATCTTATTGTTTGCTGGCAAAGGGAGTCATATTAATGACTTATTATATAAAATAATAATAAAGGATCTATATAATACATAGGGGCCGATTTATCAAGTTCCGTATGGAGCTTGATGCCCCTGTTTCTGCGTGAGCCTTCAGGCTCGCTGGAAACAGAAGTTATGAAGCAGCGGCCTAAAGACCGCTGCTCCATAACTTGTCTGCCTGATCTGAGGCCGCGGACAGAAATCAACCCGATCAAATACGATCGAGTTGATTGACACCCCCTGATAGCGAATCTGCAGGGGGCGGCATTGCACCAGCAGTTCACAAGAACTGCTGGTGCAATGATAAATGCAGACAGCGTATGCTGTCGGCATTTATCGATGTGCAGCGGACATGATACGATACATCGTATCATGTCCATTCGCACTTACATAAATATACCCCATAGAGTGTTAATATTGTATGTAAAATAATTTGTATTTCAGTATGGCGATATTTCAAGGGATTTAAGATTTTTTTTTTTTAAGTTTATTTGACAATATATGCAAATAATTGATTTCCAATCTATACCAGGATTTCCTAAATGTACATGTGGGATATTTGCTATATTTATAATAAATACTAGTTATAAAAATATAATTCAGATTATATTATATTTTCTAGGAGTTATGGAGCAAAACAGTATAGTCAACAAGGTTTGGTGTTGGTTTCTATATTGTGAAGATACAGGGGCCTATTTATCAAGCCGTCAACTGCAAATACGCTGGAATTCCGCAACGTATTTGTGGCGAGCCTGATTCCCCTTATTTATCAAACCCTACAGACTGGCAAAAGTAGAATTTTGTGACGTAACATACGATCCGCCGGTCAAAGTCCGACACAGATCGATGCTTACGTCATTACAGATGTTCTGAATGCAAATTTGGCACTATCTGACTACTTTTGCTAGTTATTAAAATTCTACCTGGTACGATTGGCACTATTCCGGCCCAGCGTACCTGGATTTCAATCCGCCGCCCTGGAGGCAGCGGATGCCATAGGAATCAATGGGAGTCTAAAAGCAGCGAAAGCTTATGTTCGCTGCTGCCCGATATCCCATTGATTCCTATTGGAGAAGAAAGTTACGTTTACACCTAGCACCCTAACATGTACCCCGAGTCTAAACACCCCTAATCTGCCGCCCCCTACACCACAGCCACCTACATTACACTTATTAACCCTTAATCTGTCGCACGACACCGCCGCCACCTACATTATACTTATTAACCCCAAATCTGCTGCCCCGACTTCAATCCTATTGAGCTCACATTCTATTGGTTGTTCCAATCAGCCAATATGATTTTTTCTACCTTAATTCCAATTGGCTGATAGAATTCTATCAGTCAATCGGAATCTAAGGGACGCCATCTTGGATGACGTCACTTAAAGGAACCTTCATTCGTCGGGTAGTCGTCAGCCGAAGAGGATGCTCCGCGTCGGATGTCTTGAAGATGGACCCGCTCTGCGCTGGATGGTGAAGATAGAAGATGCCATCTGGATGAAGACTTCTGCCCATCTGGAGGACCACTTCTGCCTGGCTTGGATGAAGACTTCTGCCCATCTGGAGGACCACTTCTGCCCGGCTTGGATGAAGACGTCTCCCAGTAAGTCGATCTTCAGGGGGTTAGTGTTAGGTTTTTTTTAAGGGTGTATTGGGTGGGTTTTATTTTTAGGTTAGGGCTTTGGGCTGCAAAAGAGCTAACTGCCCTTTTAAGGTTTTTTTAGTTAGTATTTTTTTGGGGGGTTGGTTGTGTGGGTGGGGAGTTTTACTGTTGGGGGGTTGTTTGTATTTTTTTTTTTTACAGGTAATAGAGCTGATTACTTCGGGGCAATGCCCCGCAAAAGGCCCTTTTAAGGGCTATTGGTAGTTTAGTTTAGGCTAGGGTTTTTTTTATTTTGGGGGCTTTTTTTATTTTGATAGGGCTATTAGATTAGGTGTAATTAGATTAAATTTCTGTAATTTGTTTATTATTTTTGGTAATTTAGTGTTTTTTTTATTTTAGCTAATTTAATTTAATTTAATTTAGGTTATTATATTTAATTTAGTTAATTGTATGTAATTTATTTAATTGTATTTAATTGTAGTGTAGTGTTAGGTGTTAGTGTAACTTAGGTTAGGTTTTATTTTACAGGTACTTTTGTATTTATTTTAGCTAGGTAGTTATTAAATAGTTAATAATTATTTAATAACTATTCAACCTAGTTAAAATAAATACAAACTTGCCTGTAAAATAAAATAAAGGTAATTATTTAGTTTTAAATAGGAATAATGTAGTTAATGATAGTTATTTTATTTATATTTATTTAAATTAGATTTAAGTTAAGTTAGGGGGTGTTAGGGTTAGACTTAGGTTTAGGAGTTAATAAATTTAATATAGTGGTTGGCGATGTTGGGGATGGCAGATTAGGAGTTAATAACATAATGTAAATGGCGACGGTGTTGGGGGGCAGATTAGGGGTTAATTAGTATAATGTAGGTGGCGGCAGTGTAGGGGCAGCAGATTAGGGGTTAATAAGTATAATGTAGGTGGCGGCGGTGTAGGGGCAGCAGATTAGGGGTTAATAAGTATAATGTAGGTGGGGGCGGTGTAGGGGGCGGCAGATTAGGGGTTAATAAGTATAATGTAGGTGGTGGCGGTGTAGGGGCAGCAGATTAAGGGTTAATAATTATAATGTAGGTGGCGGCGGTGTAGGGGGCGGCAGATTAGGGGTTGATAAGTATAATGTAGGTGGCAGTGGGCTCCGGGAGCAGCGGTTTAGGGGTTAATAACTTTATTTAGTTGCGGCGGGGTCTGGGAGCGGCGGTATAGGGGTTAAACAGTTTAGTATAGTGTGGATGTTTAGTGACAGGGTACCAATAAAGCTGGGGAAAAGCCGAAGAGCAGCGTGATTGATGACTGTTAGTTAACAACAGTCCGCTGCTCATCGCCCCATACTTGGTGCTCAGCTTTTTGACAGCTTTTTTGGTAACTTTGGAGAACGTATTCAGGTCCGCGGCAGCGATGTTCGTCGATCTTAGGCAAGCGTATTGGTGCCGGCGAATGCAAGTAAGTTGACGGGTTGATAAATAGGGGCCACAGTGTTCAATTCTTTTTGGAATTACTGTTGTCAGTGTTAACAAATGTATTGGATAGAATTCTGACTGGAGATATGAAACCGAGACAATAGTTTAATTTATAAAACATGAACAGTAACAGTATAGCTTAAACATATGCCTTCTGGTTTGAATCTATATTCTGGTAACAATGGTGGTGGAAATGTGGTGATATTAAACATCAATGCTTTATTTTTAAGTTAAAAAAAATTATAGATAAGTCAAGTATTTCATTTATAGGGGCCTATCTATCAAGCTCCGAATGGAGCTTGACGTCCCGTGTTTCTGGCGAGTCTGCAGGCTCGCCAGAAACAGCAGTTATGAAGCAGCAGTCTAAAGACCACTGCTCCATAACCTGTCTCTCTGAGCAGGTGGACAGACATCACCGGAATTCAACCCGATCCAATACAATTGGGTTGATTGACACCACCCTGCTGACGTATTGCTCTCCACATTCAGCGATGTCAGATCAGGTCCATCAGACATATGATAAATAGGCTTCATAGTCACTATTTAAACCTACTATCCATATGTCAGTATGGTTCACAAGTTGTCCCCCCTTGATGTGAAGGCCTCTCAAACACATTGGTGGATAATGCATCTAACTTCTACATTTCCAATCTCAAACAAAGTGTTTATTGTATCACCACATGTTTTCTTAAACTATCATCAGATTTTTCAAAATTGAGGAAATGGTCATTAAATATCTCAGGTTTCATTTTCAGCATTAACCTTTGTTAGCTTAAATTGCAATATCCTGGAAAATATACCTGGATAACAGCACCTTGACAATTCCACCTGTCAGAACCCTCTATATAAACTGGAGTTTGTACATATAATTTCCCATAAAAGCTTGTGCTACATCATATGTTAACTGTAATGCAGCCACAAGGAAAAATACATAAAGACCGCTGCTCCATAACCTATCCGCTTGCTCTGAGGCTCTGATTGTGTAACACTCTTATTAAGTATTTAGGAATAAATTATGTTTTGTTGCTCTATTGTATCAATGACTCTGAATCTATTAACTGAAACAGAGTGCAGATACTGTGAGCTAATTTATAAGAGTAGTTGAACAGAAAGTGAATTGAGAACTCAGAAATATAATACAACTGAGATTCAATTCAGTAATGAGAATCAGGTTAGGTAATGCAGATTTGCAGGATAATGATACAGGGATTGTATCAGAAACGCTACAGCGTAATTTACACAGTTTATGCTGTTTATCTGAATGAAGAGTATCAGTTCAATATAGCTTCACACACTCACACAGTTAAAACCTATTTACACAGTGAACCGTAAGGTTGCAATCAAGCTTTCTCCCATGAGGCAGATCCACAGAGTACCGGAATGTAAATAACGTCAGTGGCAGAATATTTGACGAATCTTGGCAGTTCAAATTAGAGGAAAACAAGCTTACCGCTCAACAGGTTGTACACAGCTTCTCTTAGTAAGAAAATGTAGAAAGCACAGATATGCTTCTTACCTGAGCGGGATGTGAGAGTCAGGGGTGAAGGACTGTGTGAGCGTGACTTACTTCCGGGTTTCGGTAGACGCTCCGTCACAGCTGAGATTCAATGGAGGTGAGAGCGGTTACACAGAAAGTGTAACAGGAGGGTTTTGGCTTCCGATATTTCCTGAAATCAAAATTAAGGTGAAGGCAAAGATTTTGATGATTCTCAGTTAGTACTGAAATAAAGAGTAGACTGTATAGACCTGAACTCTAATAAAATGTAAACTACAGAGAACTTAAGAAGTATGTTAGTTTACTTCAATTAACAGGCAGTTTGTGACTGTAGAAAGGGCGTTTAAATAGAGAAAGGATGTTGATGGGAGGGTTCCTCCTTAAAGGTATATTACATCTCCCCCCCTTCAAGGGAGCACCCCAGGAGAACCGGGATGAGGTCTGAGGGGGTAGCGACGATGAAACTTCCTCAAGAGTTCAGGAGCATGAATCTCGGATGCAAACTGCCAAGAATTCTCCTCAGGACCATATCCTTTCCACTTTATGAGGTATTCCAGTCTTCTTCTTCTGATTCGGGAATCCAGAATTCTGTCTATCTCGAATTCCTCTTGGTCTTCAAGAATGGTTGGAGGTGGCAGGGTTATATGTAATCTTCCTAAATCTGATGTGTAAGGCTTAATAAGAGATACATGAAATGTATTATGAATTTTGTATTGCAGCGGAAGTTGAAGTCTGACTGCATTAGGATTTATGACCTTATCAATAGTGAAGGGCCCTATATACTGATTTGCTAGTTTTTTGCTGGGTATTTGTAATCGTAAGTGTTTAGTAGAAAGAAGTACTTGATCACCTATCTTATATACAGGTGAAGGTCGTCGTTTCTGGTCATAATAAAACTTTTGTCTGTTTTTTGCTTCAACTAGGTGGGATTTTAATGTTTTTAACCTGTCCTGTAGGTTGTTGAGGTAAGTAGAAGCACTTGGTGAGTTAACTGATGTAGTAGCTAAAGAGATAGAGATCGGATGATAACCGTAAGTGGCAAAAAAAAGGGGTCATCTTTGTAGAGGATGATTCAGAATTGTTATAAGAAAATTCTGCCATAGGGAGATAAGAAACCCAGTCATCCTGTAGGTGTGTGATGTAGCATCTGAGGTACTGCTCTAACGTCTGGTTAAGTCGTTCAGTCAAACCGTTGGTTTGGGGGTGAAATGAGGTGGAATACCTACTATCAATTCTTAATAACTTACAAAGTGATCTCCAGAAAGCGGAGGTGAATTGGGACCCCCTGTCAGTAATAATGGTAGTTGGCAAACCATGTAGTCGAACAATTGCTCTTATGAAGGCTTTAGCTGTTACCATAGCACTAGGTAAGGATTTAAGAGGGGTAAAATGGGCAAGTTTGGTCAACTGATCAACAACTACAAATATAGTATTATAGTGTTGGGAGTCAGGAAGTTCTACAATGAAGTCCATGGAGATGGTTGACCAAGGTTTATCAGGAATTGGTAGGGATGTTAATAATCCAATAGGTTTTTTGTGTTCGATTTTGTTTCTAGCACACACGTCACAGCCCATAACATATTCCTTGATGAAGTGATCCATCTGCGGCCACCAGAAATAGCGTCTTGTCAATTCGATGGTCTTTTGGATTCCGGTATGTCCAGATAGTATACTGTCATGGCTGTGGGATAAGATGAGTGTTCTTAAGGAGTGTGGGATGTAAAGTTTTCCCTTATGATACAATAGTCCTGAAACAGTGTCCTTTATACAATTGGGGGGTACATAGTCTTCTCTGTTCAAGGCAGAAAGAATTTCTGTCTCTAAACTTGTGAGAAGTCCCAGGAACCTCTCTTCAGGAATTATAGGTCTCATGCTTGTGGGACTTTGATGGTGTTCGTGTTGCCTAGATAAGGCGTCAGCTTTTACATTAGCACTTCCTGGTCTGTAGGTAATTCGGAAATTAAACCGATCCATAAAAAGGGCCCATCTGACTTGACGGGAAGAGAGGGTCTTGTTGTTTTTTAGATATTCTAAATTTTTATGATCGGTATAAACCAAAAAAGGTTCAGGTGTTCCCTCTAAAAGATGTCTCCAGTGCTCTAGAGCTCTTTTTATTGCTAACAATTCCTTATCACCAACAGTGTAATTTTCTTCTGCTGGTAGGAAGGTCTTTGAATAGAAAGCGATTGGATGTATTAGTTTAGTGATGCTATTAGGTTGGGATAACACAGCACCAATGCCGGAATTCGAAGCATCTACCTCTAGGATGAAGGTTTGATTGTAATCTGGTAATGCTAAAACAGGTGCTGTGGAAAAAAGGCTTTTTAAGGTTGTAAAAGCTTCCTGTGTCTCTTTTGTCCATAGAAATCTTCGTTTGTTACTAGTTAAGTGAGTTAGAGGTTTTACAACAGAGGAGAAATCTTTTATAAATCTCCTGTAAAAATTTGCGAACCCCAGAAACCTCTGGAGTGTGCGTACGGTGGTGGGTCTTGGCCACTCCATCACAGCTTTAATTTTTTGGGGATCCATTTCAATTTGATTGGGTGATAGAATGTAACCCAAGAACTTGATTTCTGATACATGAAACAAGCATTTTTCTAATTTGGCATATAATCTGTGGTGTCTTAATCTTGTTAATACCCAACGGACATGTTTCTGGTGGTCTTTTAAGTTGAGTGAGTAAATTAGAATATCGTCTAAATAGATGATTACACATGTATCTATGAGATCCTGAAAAATCTCATTCACAAAATGTTGAAACGTTGCCGGAGCATTGCATAGTCCAAAAGGCATGACATTGTATTGGAAGAGACCATACCTGGTACGGAATGCAGTCTTCCATTCGTCTCCTTTCTTTATGCGGATGAGGTTGTAGGCACCCTTTAAATCTAGTTTCGTGAATATTGTAGCTCCAGTTAATCTCTCCAGTAATTCGGGGATTAGAGGCAGAGGGTACCGATTTTTTTATTGTTATTTTGTTTAAGGCTCGATAATCAATTATTGGACGCAAAGTCCCGTCTTTGTTCTTAACAAAGAACATCCCAGCTGCTGCTGGGGAGGTGGAATGCGAAATAAAACCTTTCCTAAGATTTTCATCCAGATAAGAACGTAAGTCTTGTAATTCTTTTTGATTCATGGGGTATATCTTCCCATGTGGAATTTGTGAATCAGGGATAATGTCTATAGGACAATCAAACACCCTATGTGGTGGGAGGTTTTCTGCATCTTTTAGATTAAACACGTCAACCAGGTCCTGATAAACTTCTGGAACCCCTTGATCAAGTGCTGCTATAGTACAGTGAGGGTAACAAGTCTCGGTGCAATAGGTAGACTGGAGTTTAATTATGTGGGTTTTCCAATCAATCTCAGGGTTATGTGTTTCTAACCATAAATACCCTAAAACTATTGAATGGTGAGCAATTGGTAATATATCGAAAGATAGATATTCAGTGTGTCCCCCTAATGTAGTTATTAACAACGGTATGGTGTTATGAGTAATCGGCCCATTCTGTGTAAATGTACCATCAATCAACTTCACAAAAATTGGGTTTTGTTTACACACCGTGGGAATTTTATTAGTCACAACAAAATCAGTGTCAATATATATACCAGTCGCCCCAGAATCTATGAGTCCTTCAGTCTGTAGGTTGCATTGATCCCACTGTAAAGAGAAAGGTAATATTAGCTGATGGGTCTTGTGGGTATTATGTGTTTGTGTAATTGAAAGTATCTTACCCTTTTTCTGTTTGGCTAGAAGAGGGCAAGCACTCACTGAATGTTCCTTATGGGCACAGTATAAACATAGATTTGAGAGTTTCCTTCTTATCTTTTCTTCAGGAGTGAGAGGTCCTCGAATAGTTCCTATTTCCATGGGAGTAGAATGAGATGGAGGTTTTTCTTGAGTAACTTGGATAGGGTAAGAGCGTCTGGGGGCACTTTCAAACGCCATCCTCTCAGCTTTTCGCTCTCTCAATCTTCTATCCAGTGTGATACACAATTTAGTGAGTGATGATAGACTCTCAGGCATGTCGAGCCTTGATAGTTCATCCTTGAGGCTTTCTGATAGTCCAAGCCTGAACTGGTTTCTCAGGCTAACCTCGTTCCATAATGAGTCAGAGGCCCACATCTGGAAGTCGGTGATGTATTCCTCGACTGTTCTTTTCCCTTGTTTGAGGGCACGTAATTTTGAATCAGCAATAATCTGAGTATTTGTGTCCTCGTATAAGGTAGACATGGCGGAAAAAAAATCTTGTAAAGAATCCAATATTGGATCGTTTGCTTCGAACAACCTATTGGCCCAGGTCCTGGGTTCCCCTAAAAGGAAGGAAATGGTGGTACAAACCTTTATTCTCTCACAATGGTATGTCCTGGGTCTGAGAGAATAAAGCAAGTTGCAAGCATTCTTAAAGTCTCTGAATGTTGCACGTTTACCTGAAAAAGGAACAGGAGACTGAATCTGGGGTTCAGGTATTTCCTGCTCTTTTGGAGACAGGTATTCTTTGAGGAGTGCTTTTAAAGCAGTATTCTCTGCACGTACTTCGCTTAGCCCATGTGCTAAGTAATCCAATTTTTGGTGTATATTTGAGATTTCAGATTTTATCTCTTGTGGATCCATGGCTGGTTAAATACTTATGCAGAGTCAATGGCCTGTTAATTCTGTAACACTCTTATTAAGTATTTAGGAATAAATTATGTTTTGTTGCTCTATTGTATCAATGACTCTGAATCTATTAACTGAAACAGAGTGCAGATACTGTGAGCTAATTTATAAGAGTAGTTGAACAGAAAGTGAATTGAGAACTCAGAAATATAATACAACTGAGATTCAATTCAGTAATGAGAATCAGGTTAGGTAATGCAGATTTGCAGGATAATGATACAGGGATTGTATCAGAAACGCTACAGCGTAATTTACACAGTTTATGCTGTTTATCTGAATGAAGAGTATCAGTTCAATATAGCTTCACACACTCACACAGTTAAAACCTATTTACACAGTGAACCGTAAGGTTGCAATCAAGCTTTCTCCCATGAGGCAGATCCACAGAGTACCGGAATGTAAATAACGTCAGTGGCAGAATATTTGACGAATCTTGGCAGTTCAAATTAGAGGAAAACAAGCTTACCGCTCAACCGGTTGTACACAGCTTCTCTTAGTAAGAAAATGTAGAAAGCACAGATATGCTTCTTACCTGAGCGGGATGTGAGAGTCAGGGGTGAAGGACTGTGTGAGCGTGACTTACTTCCGGGTTTCGGTAGACGCTCCGTCACAGCTGAGATTCAATGGAGGTGAGAGTGGTTACACAGAAAGTGTAACAGGAGGGTTTTGGCTTCCGATATTTCCTGAAATCAAAATTAAGGTGAAGGCAAAGATTTTGATGATTCTCAGTTAGTACTGAAATAAAGAGTAGAATGTATAGACCTGAACTCTAATAAAATGTAAACTACAGAGAACTTAAGAAGTATGTTAGTTTACTTCAATTAACAGGCAGTTTGTGACTGTAGAAAGGGCGTTTAAATAGAGAAAGGATGTTGATGGGAGGGTTCCTCCTTAAAGGTATATTACAGATTGACACCCTCTGCTAGCGGCCAATTGGCCGCAAATCTGCAGGGGGCGGTATTGCACCAGCAGTTCACAAGAACTGATGGTGCAATGATAAATGATGCGTATTGGCCGTGTATGCCGACAGCGTATGCTGTCTGCATTTATCGATGTGCAGCGGACATGATACACTACATAGTATCATGTCAGCTCGCACTTTAGTAAATTGACCCCTTAATCTACATTCTAGTGTGCCTATGATATCAAATATTCACTTGAACAACAATAATTTTTGACAGTGCTTCTGGGATCATGTTTACAGCCTATGCTCTTCAGTGACTCTGCATAGTAAGTGATCACGCCATCTCAGAAAGTAACTTCATCGTATCTAACTGGAAAGGTTGTCTAAACTTAAATCAGACTCCTATGTACCATGACAACATAAGAGTTTACCACAAGGAGCCGTCAGGAAAACGTTGTCTGTTATGCGAGACGGGAGCCACTATTTTATTAAGATTGGGCCTCCTCAATGCAATTTGACTTACTTGTTTCTTGGCATGGTCTATGATCTGTGGAGAGAATGCTGCAGCATACAACCCCCCCCCCCTCCGGGAAACCGGGTTACTAAGCAGTAAAACAATACTGCCATTAAATAGAGAATGTGTACTGCTATGTTAACTATCTGCATATAAAAGGCTAACTACGATACACATCTATAAAATAGATCCCAACAAACCCAATCTGTTGGAGATGATCAGTGAAATTCTCATGGAGCACTTTTCAAGACTTGAGAGAGACCTAGCTGCAGTCTGGCACAACAAAGAGATGGGACTATGGCTGACATAACCGCAACTATCTTAAAATCTGCCACGGAACCTGTAAACTCCTCTGTCAAGGAACAGCAAGAGACAAGTATATTGGGTAATTGTTTTAAAGAGAAAGTGCCTGAGAAGTTTCAACCTGGGTGTCATAAGAACTTAGATATCGACTTAGTTACTGTGGACCCTCTCACATCTCTTCTACCCTTCGATGACACACAGCTAGCTTACATGGAACAGTTAAGCCTCCCTAACCAGCAAAGCCGCAAAACCCAGCACCCTACCTCAAAGCCACCCGATCTGAGCAAACAGAGCTTTCAATCACAGTTGCAGCTGAAGGACAACAAGATGATACATATAGTGGATTGAAAGCAAGCTCTGGTCCCAACTTGCCTCTGGAGAAACCCGTGGACAGACTCTAACTGCTGGAGAAATATCTCTCAACACAGACTATCTGCTATCAGTCAATGTTTTTGTCCGCTATACCCTGAAGCTCATGTCTATATCCTGAGATGCAGTGTGGGTTAAATTACAAACAGTATACGGTGGTGAGTAGTGTACTCTCAAA
>NW_026511091.1:0-65000 GCF_027579735.1 Bombina bombina | reverse complement strand
TTAGCAAGTCCTATCTTGCATTAGTGTTTATATTTGTAATGTTCAATCAATACATTGTTATAGTGGCATAACAAGTCATCGCTCACAATAGTGATAGCAATTAAAACAGCTGTTTTAATTGCTATCACTATTGAGAGAGATGACTTGTTATGCCACTATAACAATGTACTTTAAGATATATATATATGTGTGTGTGTGTGTATATACATATATATGTGTGTGTATATATATATATATATATATATATATATACAGTATATGTGTGTGTGTGTATATACATATATGTGTGTGTGTATATATATATATATATATATACAGTATATGTGTGTGTGTGTGTATATACATATATGTGTGTGTGTATATATATATATATACAGTATATGTGTGTGTGTGTGTATATACATATATGTGTGTGTGTATATATATATATATATATATATATATATATATATATACAGTATATGTGTGTATGTGTATATATAATATATATGTATATTTACACAAATACATATGTATACATGTATTTAAATGCATTGTAGCCTTTTGCAGTTAAGAAGATAAAATATTAAAACATATGTATGCAATATTCATATTTAATAATAAAGTGTAAGACTGTGTATGTACTGTAAATGTTTCACATTGCGGTGTTCTTCACATAGGAGAATATGTTCTAGGTATTTTAAATAGATATTCCTATATACACTATATATCTGTATACTGTATATTTATACCTATATAGAATTATATATATAAATATGTATTTATGAATAAACAGAACATATTCTTCTATGTGAAGAACATCGGAAAGGGAATTATTAATATTTTCATGTCGGGTTAGCGCACTTAAGAATATGTGATTGGGTTTGCAAGCGAGTAGGGTGTTTTTTCCCCACTTTTTTTGCTCCATTGACTTCTATGGGGGAATACGTGAATGTGTGCTGGATATCCTAAGTTCGGCTTTTTACGCTTGTTGGGTTAGCGCGTGAGCAACAACAGTGCACTCTACACTTGTAAAACCCGTTAAATAATGCTCTTCTCAAAATCTGGCCCAATATCTGTTGACTCCCTGCTTTGGCTCCACTCACAAACCCACCAGTAGTCCCCCTCGTATACCCCTCCCTCACATCCCTGTGCCAGAAAGCACCCAGAAATGCTGAGACGTATGCTAAACTAAGGGTTATAAAGTGAGGCTATTACTATTGAAATTGCAGAAGGTTCTCAGAATCACTTTCTCTTTATTTATAATTTGAATTCATTCTCTGATTCTGATTAGTGCAAGATTAACCCACAACTATGACATGATAATAGTTGAAAAAAACTAATAACTTTTTCCAGATGCAAAACTAAAATTGTCACTGAGTTTGGACTTTTTATCACAGTTTAATGGTTTATTTCATAGCTCTTTATGACCATTTCAGTTGTTTGTATTGCTGAATGACTTGTACTATTTGACTTTGCAAACAACCAGGTACAAGTTCTTTCCAAATGTATCTGCAGAATCTTTCAACATTATGTCAAGACACCCTTCAATATCTGTTCCTTCGGTAGCATTTACTGTCTGGATTAATTTTCACACAATTCAGGACCCACTAGAGCTTGTCTTTTCCCTAGTATGTCTGGAACACTCATATCATGTGTCAGATACCCATAATCCAGTGTCAAACTGCATTTGCCAAGTACTGGAATGAGGTCCCCATTGTAAGAGCTCAGTTTGATTGAGATTTTCTTTAGTTCTGACTTGTTTTTCAGTTGGTTATCCTTTCAGTCAGGCATCAAGGCCAATGTCTACTTAGCAAAGCAATTATTGGAACTGTGTAGAATTTCAGTCAGAGATTAATGTTTTGCTTTGCTTTATCAAAATGTCCCCAACATGTAAAACTGTCTGTTTCTGCTCTGTTACTGATCAACTATGTGGACAACATTTTTCTGTTTTATGCATGTATTAGTGGTTGATTTTACAAGATTTCATGTAGTTTATTTCCCAAATACAGGTAATTGATTAGGATTATTTTATTCTCCACTTCTATTGCAGAACCATTCTTCTGTAGTCAGTATTTATTTTGTTTTGAAAACCATTTTGCTTCTTTCCATGATGACCACCAGTACAGATTTGGAAGTAGTCCTATGGTAAAAGTAAATCTGTTGTGCTTCAGCTTTTTTGACAACTTTTTTATTGCCTTTTCTTGATTAAAAATATTCTCTCTTGATACATGTTCTTTTAACTCTTGCATTTCCATAGCAAATGACTAGCCTGATCTCTTACTGAGTTTCACATTACCCAATAAGTAGAATGTTTACAGTTTAAAATCAGCTTCATACTTTTAATTGGTTTAGTGAATAGATATATTCTTATTTATTTATTGGGGAACACAGTACTAGTCAAATTGTTCATCTTTATTATACCTTGTATCTGTTTGACCCTGATATAAACTTTTGTTCATCATCCTGTGTTTAAGTGCCTAAAACTGTCATTAGTAGACATGTGCAATTCGGTTCGGATCGATTCGGAAATTCAGAAAATTTGGAGATTCGGATTGATCCGAATTTCCGAATTAAAATACTGCCGAATTTACCAAATAAATCCAAATTAGTTCGGATTTATTCGGTAAATTCGGATGGCCATGGATTACACTAGTATTTTACAGTATATTAGGTTTTATCACTCTGCTATGGGTTACACCTAATATACAGTTCATAATACTAGTCTAATACACAGCACACATACCGAAATTCCGAATTTCCGAACCGAATCAAACCGAATCCAGCCAAATTTTTTCGAATCCGAAACGAATCTGAAACAAATTCATTCGAAGTTTTGCGAATTTGAATTGATCCGAAACGAAATTCGAAAAACTCTGAATCGATCCAAACCGAAACAAATTTTTCGATCATGCACATATCTAGTCATTAGGGATGCTTAAATATCTGTATATTAACATTTAAATAACACATTAAATATTCTACTTTAACTCCACAACCAATCGATTCTACATAGTATTCATATATTTCCATGCAACCTTTGAATATTACATTCAAATGACTTTCCCAGTAAATTCAAATGAGTCAACTTTTGAATGCTAATACTTAAAAGGACAAATATATCCAACATTTTTCTTTCATGATTCAGATAGAGCATATAATTTTAAACATCTTTACAAGTTACTTCCATTATCAAATGTGCTTCATTCTCATGGTATCCTTTGTTAAAAGATAATTAATTCATTACTGGGTTCTAGCTGCACAAATTGGGCCATGTTCAAAGGATTGTCAGTAGGGATGGGCAAATGTTTTGCAACATTCGAAAAATGAAACTAATTTTAACACATTTGTTCGCTCAAATCGAATTTAGAATGTTTACATAACATTCTAACATTCGATTTTCGAATGTTCAGTTTCAAATTTTATGATTACATTCGAAAATATTAGTTTTGAAAAATTCAAATTTATATGTTTGTTATAGTATTTCTATAATGCTTTATTTAAATGTAATATTTGAATTATGCAATATTCGATTGAAATAGAAACATTCAAATTGATATATTTGTATCTATTAAGTATCAATTTACTAGATTCCCTACCACATGAACTATTGAACTTCTGAATAGTATTTGTTAAATAGAATGTTAAATTCGAAATTTCGAATGTGGACATTCGATCTAATTATAAACATTTGAATTTGAAAGTGACATTCGTAAACTGTAAATAGCATTCTTATAGAATTTTTAAGAATATTTGCTCGTATCAACTTTCGGATTTGTAATTCGAATTTCGGTAATAACATTTGTTCTAACATTCTAATTCGGAAATTTACACATTTGTCCATCCCTAATCGTCAGATCAGTGAGAAATATTTGTTTCAGTATTACCAGTCTTGCAATCTTTCTTCTAGCGAAATGTTAGAAATAGTGGGATGTTTTTCCATTAAAATACAAGTTACTCCCATTGAACACCCATGCAACTCCCATGGAATTCTGATATGTGCTCTATGGATAAGATCACAATTGTTAACAAGGAAAACAAAAACCTAATATTAAACCTACAAGAGGTGTGGGGTTGTGTGTATATTATACATGTGTATTTATTTTGTTATATGTATGTATTATACTGCAAAGCTCTATATTATGGGCTAGATTAAGTGGAGCGCTAAAGTTAGACGTTGAAAGTAAACAGGTGCGCACAAGTGCAAACAACATTTGTGCTCGTTGGTTAGAGTGAGCGAAGACCTTGCATAAATTGTATTGGGTAAAAAGAAAATACATAACATGAATACATTTAAATAATGTGTTACACTAATATAAACACTTTCTGATAAAAAATATTCCTATAAATATTTATATAAGGGTTAAAATGTATATGGTATTTGACAAGGTGTTTGACTGGAAAGGGCTATATTGTGTGTGTGTATATATATGTTTCTTATATACTGTATGTATTAAATGTACATATGAACACATATAAACACATATATACACTTTGAAGACCTTTCCAATTAAATACCTTAAAGTTAAAAACTCATTTTGATAATGTGTTATAATTTGCTTACTGTAAATACTTTGCATTCCAATGTTGTCACTTAAAAGAAAATGCATTTAATATTTTGTAAATACATATTTCTGTAACTATCTGTGTATATTTATCTATACCTATATATATATATAAAGAACATTTTCATCTATGTGAAGAACATTGGAATATAAAACATTCATAACTACCTTAGGGTTTAGCGCAGTTGGTCTAATGTGGTGTTGGGTTAGCATGTGAGTGACGAGTGTTACTTTTTTTTTCTGTTCTGCGCACTCCATTGAAATCAATAGGGAGAAGAAGTTAAAGGGACACTGAACCCAAATTTTTTCTTTTGTGATTCAGATAGAGCATGACATTTTAAGCAACTTTCTAATTTACTCCTATAATTAATTTTTCTTCGTTCTCTTGCTATCTTTATTTGAAAAAGGCATATAAACTTTTTTTTTTTTTTTGGTTCAGCCTTTGGACAGTACTTTTTTATTGGTGGATGAATTTATCCACCAATCAGCAAGAACAACCCAGGTTGTTCACCAAAAATGGGCCGGCATTTAAACTTATATTCTTGCATTTCAAATAAAGATAGCAAGATAATGAAGTAAAATTGATAATAGGAGTAAATTAGAAAGTTGCTTAAAATGTCATGCTCTATCTGAATCACGAAAGAAAAAAATTGGGTTCAGTGTCCCTTTAATGTTGTTGCGATATCCAAAGTCCTGAAGTTAGCGAGTATCGGGTTTCACTCGCACTCAAACAATTTACTTTCAACTTGTAATACTAATACCTGCAAAAGAAAAAGAAAAAAAAAAAAGAAAAAAAAATTGCACACCACTTGTAATCTGGCCCAATGTCATTAAAGAAAGTTCAATCTAAAATAAACATATTTTTAATGTTTTCTCTTTTAGAACCAGGATTATAAGTGCAGGATATTAATATCTCATAGAAAGCTGTAGCCGTTTCTTTTTCGATCTACAATAGTGCATTCTTTTAAACTGTGCACTATGTAAAATATGTTTAGAATGATTTTTTATCATTGGATTTTTATAGCCACTTTAAGTTTTCAGTACTGAGTAAACCTACTTAGATATATTTTTATTATCGTAATCGCACTTTACCATACGTGTTATTAGAATGACATAAAAGCTATTAAATAACAGTTTTCTGGGATGTAGTTTATCGAGCATTTATATTTTTTAAATTCTGATTGAAAATTTAACAACTGTTCACAAAGTTCATGCCTATTTCTCCTTGAGTTTAACCCCTGAATTATTTGGGCTGTTTTTCAATAGCGCGTGACCGTGCTATTTTACCAAGCCTGCAGGAGGTAGGAAGGGTCTAATAGCGTGATCTTGCCCCTCGCGACAAGACCTGCACTATTACTCCCAGACTAACCCTTCACGACCACAATGTACCCTGTAAGTCCATGTTATGCAGAATCTCTATAACTATGGGAATGATTCAAATCTTTACAATATTTGCTCCCGACAGATAATGGGTCAGATTATAAGTGAAGCACTAAAGATCGCTTTCGCAAAAGCGATATTAGCGCTCAACTGCGTAATACCAGTGCACGCTAAAATATGCTGGTATTACAAGTTGACAGCAATGTGAACACAAGTGATGGCAGCAAAGCTGAAATATATATGTATATGATTGTATACATACATATTTATGTGTTAATATACAACATATATATATACAGTATATATATATATATATATATATATATATATATATATATATATATATATATTTATATTTATAAATCAATGTAAATATTTGCATAGGAAATTAGCACATCTAGGCAAGTATCCCCGCTTGCTTTTCCCCAGAAATAACTCCTATACAATGTTACTAATGCACAAGAGAATTCTGGGTAATTTATGCAAATTAGATATGCAAATTCTTAGTTTTTATATATATATGATGCAGTCTATGAGTAAGGCTCCATAGGAGCTGAAACGCGTCAGACAAGCCCATCTTTTGTGCTCCTAACAGCCCTTACTACCTGTCCATGTTACTGTTTTGCCTGCAATTAGTTCTCTAATACATGTTTTTGCAGAGCTGCTGTTTTTATACGCTATTCACATGCTAATAAAGAACCTTGTTTTGAGAAGTTGGTCCGGACTTTCTTCTGTTTTCTATATATATATATATATATATATATATATATATATATATATATATATATATATATATATATATATATATATATATATAGAGAGAGAGAGAGAGAGAGAGAGAGAGAGAGAGAGAGAGAGACAGAGAACACACAGTTCCCATAAACTGTAATGTAAAGGCACTTTTAAGTGCCGTTTTTTTTCTAACACCCTACACCCGCTCCCTTTAGACCCCAAAAACTGCTACTATCTTTATTTTTTAATAAAGTATATCACAATTGATTTTGGGGAATATTGTGGACATTCATAAAAATGACCAGAGATCTGATCTCTGGTTAATTTTATAAGTGCTAATTGCTACGGCGAGCTTGCACTAGCAATAACCAGCAACTTGTAATTGCTGATTATTTATCGAGCACCCGCAAACGATCAAATTTGCCCATTTGAGGGCGAGCGGTAAATTAGCGCTTCACTTGTAATCTAGCCCAATATTGAAAGTATATTTTTCAGGTCATTACAATACAAAATGAATTTGGCCACTAAGTCTTCAAATCTGTGAATACGTTTTCACTCAAAAGGTTCCTTAAAACATGTTTTTAGTTGTAAAGTACTTGTTATCGCGATCGAACCTGTGAATCCTGATGAAACGGACATATACAATGGCTGATTCAAAACTCTTAAAGTTACATTACAATTCTTTTAAATGATAATCACCTAGATTACAAGTTTTGTGGTATGTTGCGGTACAGCTATACCTCTGAAAAATTGGCCATTGCATTACAAGTTGCGGCGGTATAGCTATACCGCAAGCATTTTAGCCTGTAACGCAAAAATCTATTCTGCACACAAAAAAGGACGTTTGAGAGCAGGATTTCCATAGCATCGTATCACAGGTTGTGCGTTCTGGCTAAAATGCTTGCATTATGGTTAATACCAACACAATCCATTCCACGATCTGAGACCAGTAGTTATGGATTTTGTGAAACAAAAATGTTTCATAAAACTCATAACAAAAATGTTACAAAACTACCTATTAACCCCTAAACCGACAATCTCACGCATTACAAATACTTTGTTAAACTTATTGACCCCCTAATCCGCCACCGCCCACCCATATAACCACCACTAAATAAACCCATTAACCCCTAAACCACCAGCCCCCACATCGCAACTACTAAACTACACCTATTAACCCCTAAACCACCGGCCCCCCACATTGCTACACACTAAATTAAACTATTAATCCCTTAACCTAATACCCCCTAATATTAAATTAAATTTACAATATAACTATCTTTAAATAAATAAAAACTTACCTGTGAAATAAAAAAAACTAAGTTTAAACTATAAAGAAAGCTAACATTTCTATTTTAAAGCAATAAAATTAACAAAAAATAAAAAAAAACTAAATTACAAATTAAAATTACAAAAATTAAAAACTCTAAAATTATGAAAAATAAAAAACTCTGATTACAAAAAAATAATAAACTAAATTATCCAAAATAATAAAAATTATACCTAATCTAATACCCCTATACAAACAAAAAAGCCCCCCCCAAAATAAAAACACCCCCTAACCTAACAATAAACTACCAATTGCCCTTAAAAGGGCCTTTTGTAGGGCATTGTTCTAAGTTATACAGCCCTTTTACCTAAAAATTACAAATGCCCCCTAACAGTAACCCCCCCACAAACCAACCCCCCAAAATAAAAATAAAAACCTAAGTCTAAAAAAAAACTAAGCTACCCATTGCCCCTAAAGGGGCATTTGTATGGGCATTCCCCTTAAAACGGCATTCAGCCAAGGGGCCGATTTAATTAAGGGCCGATTTATCAAGGGCCGAATAGCCCCGGATGCCCCTGTTTCTGCACAAGCCTTCAGGCTCAACAGAAACAGCAGTAATGAAGCAACGGTCTTAAGACCACTGCTCCTTAACTGGTCCGCCTGCTCTTCGGCTGCGGACATCAATCCGACCGATCTCACACGATCGGGCTGATTGACACCCCCTGCTAGCGGCCGATTGGCCGTGAATCTGCAGGGGCAAAATTGCACAAGCAATTATTGCTTGTGCAATAATAAATGCCGACAGCGTATGCTGTCCGCATTCAACGTTGTCTGTCGGAAATGATCCGCCCCCATGTCTCTGCATTTGGCACTGTTCATACTTTTGCTTAGACTTTCCTGTTGCAGTTTACCAGCTCCAGTATCTTATTTCCTGCTGTGCCTATTTGTTTCTCCGGTCTCCAGTGCTGCTTTTGTCTGCTGCTACTTGCAGCCTGGTATTCCTTGTTTGGCCCAGAAGTGGCCACTCCTTTTTGCTTGGCCCAGAAGCGGGCACTCCCTATTGCTTGTCCCAGAAGTGGGCACTCCCTTTTATATATTTTTGTGCTAGGACAATGTCTGACAAAGACAGACACACACAAAAAAGAATAATAATAAAATCTCCTATCTTCTGCCCAGTCACAGTTTTAACCCCTAAATCCCCAGACCCCCAATACAATTAACATTTCAACCATCAAATCCCTTTATCAGAACATGTTCCTGTAGCTAATAGTCCCCTCCACTATTAACACCTAACATCCACCAAAGCTAAACCCCTCTTCTATTAAGTCCCTAACCATTTAATCCCCCCTTTTTAACTCCTTTACTGCCATAACCCCCATATCACCAGTAATTAACCCAATAACTGCTATAACTTCTATCACTAAACTTCCTCTTTTGTTAACCCCTCATCCTCCAGACCCCATCACAAAACCCCCCTTGTGCTTTTAAGCCCTAAGACGCTAGACCCAATTAATGTTTAAATCTTTTTATTAACATATTTTCATACGGATTACAACATATCACACATAATAATCATGTTTCCATTACCATATACAATCTCCAATATAATAAAAGTAACTTGTTCAATACAGACCACATTTCTTGTACTATTTGTCTTTACACATTCTACAAATGATTACATTGGACTCCAATATTAAAAGACATTTTCAAACAGTAGCAGAAGTCTATACAAACCAATACCTAATACTAAAAGTAACAATAACCAAAAAGGAGAAAGAAAAAGAAAAAAAAAAAAGAGAAAAAAAAAAAAAGGAGGGGGGAAAAAACAAAATTGAGTCACTTGAATTCAATACTTCTGTGTTTGATTTAAGTTTCTAATTCTATCATTCCTTTTTTGAGGTGGAAGGGTGGACAACCTTGGGCCGTATAGATGAGAATGGCAGTTTGTTAGAATTTGACAATCTATTGCAATAATGGCCTGGTTCTAGAAGTGTTAGCAGGTGACCCTCTCAATACCCAATAAAACCAAATTTGGTCGACTGTCTCCCTATTGTCCAGAATCCAGGCTGCTGAGTCATACATGGAATAGGTGGTATTAATTTTGTTAAGAATCTCCTGCCAGGAAAGAATGCCAGTTTTCCAATGTTTAGCAATGCCTATCCTTGTGACCGTACATAATATTTTAATAAATATATTGATTGGTTTATTGAAATGAGAAAGATTTTCATTAAGCAAAGCTTGGGTCTTGGTGAGTTGTATATTTTCATCCAAGATATTGCTAAGTAAGAGAGATAGGGCATCCCAAATAATCTTGACTTTGTCACATTCCCACCATAAATGACTATACGTTCCTAGTTCACTACACCCCCTATAGCAAAATCTATTCCCCGCAGGAGTCATATGTGCTGTCTGGAGTGGAGTTAAATACCATCGAAATGTGGTTTTTATCGCATTTTCCCTTAAGTCCGCACTTAATAAACCCTTATCAGTAAGGCTCAAGAAGTCAATCCATTTCTGTTCTGTCATCTCTAATCCCAATTCTTTCTCCCATTTCAACATCAATTGAGTTTTAGAGTGGATATGTGACGTCTGAATAGCTATATAGAGCCTTGAAATAGTATGTTTTGTTCTATGGGGGGACTTGCAGATGATTTCTAGGCTAGTAGTGAGTTGGGGTGAAGTGCGGTCTTGAAATTTTCTGAAAGAGGACATTATCTGTAGATATAAAAACCAATTGAGTGACAAAGGGGCAATTCTATCTTGTAACTGAGTGTATGAGACAAATTTCTTATTCGTCATTAGGTCTGCTACCCTATAAGGTCCCTTGTTGCTCCACTTATCAACTAGTGTACGGTGTTCTCGAGATAGCAAATATCTGAGTGGCATCACCCAAGAATATTGCGGTCTTAATTTGGTAGTTGTGGCTTGTTTGGTCCAGATATTTATCGTGGATTCAAGGGTGGGTGGATCAATCCGCTTTCTGGTAGGATTATGTGTATGTGGATCCCACAATATGTCTGCTGGTGAGTCCCAACCTCCTATTTCGGCTTCAAGAGCGGGCCACATAGTGTCTAAGCCAGGGTTATCTAGGAGCGTTGTTTGAGCCAATCTAGCTGCATGGTAATAGGTAATTAGGTCAGGTACTCCCACTCCCCCTATTGTTTTGTGTCTGGTAAGTATGCTTGATGTTATTCTGGGTGCCTTTTTTCCCCTGATATATTTTATTAGGTCTGATTGAATCCTGACAATTTCCTGAGTTGGAATTTTTATTGGGAGTGCTCTAAATAGATACAGTATGCGTGGTTAAATGTTCATTTTAACCGCTGCTATGCGACCATACCAGGAAAACAAATATTGTGACCATTTTTGAAGGTCTCGACGGACATCTCTAAATAAGGGTGCATAATTGTATTTATATAATTGTCCAATTTGGGTCGTGACGTATATTCCCAGGTGTTTTAAGGTATGTTTGGCCCACTTCATAGAGAAGTTGAGTTCTAAGTGCTTCTGTGTTTGGTGTGGTAATATAATTGGTAGGGCCTCACTCTTATCTAAATTAATCTTATAACCTGAGATAGTAGAAAAGTTGTCTAAAAGTTGGTATAAATTAGGGAGTGAGATAAGTGGCTTGGTTATAGTCAATAAGATGTCATCGGCAAACAAAGTCAATTTATACTCAGTTGAGCGGACTCTGAATCCTGATATGTCTGGGGAACCTCTTATCCGGGCCGCTAAGAGCTCAATACATAGGGCGAATAAGAGAGGCGAAAGAGGGCAGCCCTGCCTAGTCCCGTTTAATATAGGGAATATCTTAGATTTATAGCCTGTTGCTGTCACTTGTGCAGTAGGGTTGGAGTAAATTGCTGCAATAGCCGTGATGAAAGGACCTTCAAATCCCAGATGTCGAAGCAACAGTAGTAGGTATTTCCAGTCAATCCTATCAAACGCCTTCTCTGCGTCCAAAGATAGGAGCAGAGAAGGCTTTTTAGTTTCATATAAATAGTGAATGGAATCAATTATGCGCCTAATATTGTCTGGGGCTTCCCTGTCTTTTATAAAACCAACTTGGTCGGGGTGAACTAGGGTAGGTAATATTAACTTGAGTCGGTTAGCAAGAATTTTAGTAAAGATTTTGATGTCTTGGTTGATAAGAGAAATGGGGCGATAATTTGAGCAAAACTTAGGGTTCTTACCTGGTTTGGGTATTACCACTATTTTAGCTGCTAATAGTTCTGAGGGGATAGAGTGTCCCTCCAAAATGTGGTTACAAAAGTTTGTTAAGTGTGGGATCAATATTGATTTGAATAATTTATAATATTCCCCAGGAAACCCATCAGGGCCTGGAGCTTTTCCTTTTTTAAGGTCTTTTATCGCCATAGAGACTTCCAAGGGTGAAATCTGTGCATTTAATGAGTTCTTGTCCTTCTCTGATAATTTATTTAAGTTGGCTCTTCTGAGAAACTCTAAGGAAGAGAGCTCTATATGCGGAGTATGCTCAACTTTTTTACCATTATATAATTTCCCATAGAAGTCAGCAAAAGTGTCTGCAATCTCCTGGGGATGAGAGATAGGAACCCCCCTTTCATTTATTATAGTTGGGATAGCAGATGCTTTGCACCTCTCACGAATCTTTTGGGCTAAAAATTTGTCAGGTTTGTTGGCAAATATATAGTATTGCGTCTTTAATTTCAAAAGAGCTTTAGTCGCCATAGAATTTAGAAGACCATTTAATGTGTCCCTTTTTTTGTTCAGATCTTTTAATATATTTTGTTGCTGGGTGCGTTTGTGTTGAGTTTCTAAAAATTTGATTTCATTTTGAGGTTGAGTTATCATGGTTTTGTTATGTAAGTGTATGTGAGATTTAGTTTGGATCAATATACCTCTTATGTATGCTTTATGCGCTGCCCATGTAGTCAAAGGTTTAGGAATGGAATGAGAATTGACATTCCAGAATTCTGCTAATAAGCCACTGGTTTTATCTAGTACATTATTATCCCTTAATGAACTAGGGTCAAAAGTCCACGTCCTGGCTCTCCCATAGTCCTGGACGCCATCTAAAAGGATTGAGATTGGGGAGTGGTCAGACCAGGTGCATGAGTGTATTTCTGAAGAAAGTACAAGTGGGAGTATAATCTGACTGATTAATACATAATCTAGTCTTGTATAAGATTGATGTGCCACTGAATAAAAGGTAGTGTCATTAGTGTCTCCATACAAATATTTCCAAGTGTCAATTAAGGTGTGGGGACATAACATATCTCGAATAGATTTGGCCACCTTATTATGTCGAACTTGTTTATTAGATAGCTTTGCATTTGCAGTGGGTAAAATAGGTGACATATTGATGTTAAAATCCCCTGTGAGGACTACCCTATATTGGGACCAATTTGTTAATAAGTGTGAAATATGTCTGAAAAATATATGTTGCTTGTCGTTAGGGGCGTATATATTACAGAAAATAATATCTAAATCATCCAGTTGTCCTTTCACTGCTAGACCCAATTTAAAGAGAAAAAAACATACAAAAAAATTCTGCCTATCATATGAAGACCATTTGCCAGCGTCCAGCATGTCCAGTATCTTGTTCCAAATCTTCTCACAATGCAGGGAAGCCGCTTTATGGGCTAGAGGCTAAGAGCAGGAGGTGAATTTTATCAATGAGGTTAAAAGTGGATTTTATTTTTAGTGATGGGGTTGTGGAGATTATGAAGTCAGTAAGGATCAGGGTTTTATCTTGGGGACAGGGTCAGATTTATCATTAGGCAGAGTAGGCATGTACAGACACTCTTCATAAAGGGGCGCCATGCTACTGCATACAGACACCCTTCATAAAGGGGCACCATGCTACTGCCTACAGACACCCTTCATAAAGGGGCGCCATGCTACTGCCTACAGACACCCTTCATAAAGGGGCGCCATGCTACTGCCTATCACTCGGAAGAACTGAGTAGCAAAACACATTTTATTATGTGGGGCTGTTGGCTGACAGTGAAAGGTGACATGAATCAACCAAGATCCCTTGTCACAGCTACCGCATGCTTCTAAGGGGCTGTGTACCTGGAAATGTGCCGCTAGTTTGCTCATGCATGTGGAGGGTTTTTGCTGGATCCGCATGCTGTGTGAGTAGAAGGGCAAAGTGGAAATATATGGTTAGTAATTCAATCAATATATAATGCATTAGAACAGGCCATTAACATTAGAATGCCATTTTTCTGAACTAGGATTCTCTAAAAGTCTGGCTTATACTTGTTTCTAGGTCCTTCACTCCGTGACCGGTTATAGATGACCATCACTTCACCCATCTTTTCCAACATTTCATTAGTGACAATTTTTGCCTATAGCAGGTGTAGTTGCAAGTGGTGCCCGATATATCATATGTTGCGCATTAAATGTGAAACCCTAGCAATGTGCAAACAATCATGACCCTTCCACTCAGTACCTGCTAAATAAATACACAACACAATCATGGGGTACAAAGGCCGCAGCTTTTATTTATAACATACTTTATAAATATCTTTTAACTTAAAACACACAAGGCTTGCCCATAGCAGTCCCAAATTCCACTTTAAAACACCTTACCCACCAAGCTCTCTCCTGCCTCTCCAGGAGGTACCCCCTAACTGCTAATCCAAGGCAAGCACTCCGCCACAGGCAAAGGCTACCGCCGTGCCCCGCCAACCAAATCCAAGGCCATTGTAACCCCTTCCTTTAAATTGAAATTAAACAAATGTAAACCTACTTCGTTTAAGTGCACCCCATCTCGAAGGAAAAAACATTTGCCCGAGTCCCCCTCGAACTCCACGCGCCGTAAAGACAGCCCACCCAACCTCCTAATAAAGCTACTCATCATCCTGTTGATTTTCCTTCGAGATGCCTCCAGCCTTGCCACATCCCATGCCGCCCTCCATTCTTGTCTAGGCTCGATCTCAGACCATAACAACACTAACCCCGGAAAAAGCTCCAACAACCTCCTCACATCCCTCTTCATTCTTTCCACTAACTCTTTTGGGACATAAACCCTAAATCATTCCCCCCAGCATGTATCAACAATAACTCAGGAGGCCGGAACAATCAAGCGTATTCCACCACCTTCACCAACAACTGGTCCCACCTCATGCCTCTGAAGCCAAGCCAGTGAATGTTGACTTCCTCTGGTGACCACCCCAGCTGTCCCCTATTGTCCTTAACCACTGCTGCTTTCTTTGCCCAGTATATATACGAATGGCCCATCAACCAACACTGCACCGGACCTGTATAAACATAACAACACACAACAAAATACCATTAACATCGTATCAGCGCCGGTCTAACATATGGCATATAACTACTAGAAGCCCACCTCCCAATTCTCTTTATCCCTGCCACCTCTATCCCCAAGGCGTGAGCCTCCGTCGCCGCCCCGATTCTGAAAGAATGCGTTACAAACTCCCCTGGCTCCCAACCCCCTAAGCTGACACATCTCCTAAAAACCGCCTGGAATTGAAACTGTGATAACACTGACCCATCCTTATGGATCAACAACGGACCCCCTTTCTGAGGCCTCATTCCCATGTACTCCCGAAACCCCCCAACCGGACAACAAGCCCCTCCCATAGCTTTCAGCGTTATCTGACACCCTTTTCCTTCTTGGTCCGTTTTAGATTTCCTCAACCAAATTGATAAAACCCCATCCCCTATAGCTACATCCGCCAACTGGATCCCACTTCCATCTTTCCTGTTCCTCCCCACCAGTTCTGATATCCTAAAGACCCCAAAAAACGCTAACACAAACGCTAACTTGAACAATTTCACCTCAAAATCTGAATAACACGCTTCCTTTAACTTGTCCACTATCCTGGTCAGAACCGCAAATACCACAGGCCTCCTGCCATCCTGCGTTTTTTTGCCTTTACATAATCCTCTTGCCGCCATCCTAACCATAAACTTTTTTGTCCCGTCTTCCAAACCCATGTGTTGCCACAGGAATGACATAGCTGCTAGCCTTCTCCTCACCATGGATTTTGAAATCCCTTTTTGCTGCCACACCAGCATCCAATACAGTAAGGCCGCCACCCTATCTTCATATGATTGTACCCCCCCACCAGTGTTGCAAAAATTCGAACCACATAGACCATACCTGTGTGTATGCTTTCCATGTGCCTGGAGCTACGGCTCCCCTCACCATATTCAACCTGTTACGAATGCTCTCTCCCATAACGATACCGGACATTGCGATCCCCTCTCCTCCACCTCTGGAGCCAACCAACGAAATCGCTCCCACTGCAAACGGGAAAGAGCGTCAGCCACATTATTCTGTTTACCTGGCACATGCACAGCACAAAACAGAACATTGCATTTTAAGCATTTCAACACAAACAAGCGTAACAAATGAACCACAGGCAGGGATGAAGCAGACAAACGATTTACGGCTAACACCACGCTCATATTGTCTGAGTGAAACGTAACCCTCTTATCCGCTAGCAGATGAGGCCATACTTCCAGAGCTATCACCAGGGGAAACAATTCTAAGTACACCAAATTCTTAGTCAACCCTACCTTCACCCACTCCTCTGGCCATTGTCCCATGCACCATTTCCCTTGTAGGTAAGCCCCGAAACCAATCGCCCCTGCCGCATCCGTATACAGGTGCAGCTCCTCTTCTGCTGCCGCGGCCTCCTGAACCAGCGCCTTCCCATTGAATGTTTCCAGAAACTGTTTCCAAATGACCAAATCCTCCTTGAGTTCAACCCCCAACCGGATCCTATGGCTGGGCTCCCGCACCCCGGCTGTAGCCAGGGACAGCTTCCTCGTAAATATCCTTCCTACCGGGATGATCCGACATGCAAAATTAAACTTGCCGATCAGCGACTGCAACTCCCTCAATTGAAGCTTCCGCTTCCCCAATGCCACATTAATCGCCTCCGCCAAGTCCTTCACTTTGTTTGCTGGTAAGCTACACTCCATCCACACTGAGTCGATCTGGATCCCCAAAAAGCTCAGGCACGTAGACGGGCCCTCTGTCTTGTCGGCTGCCACCGGAATACCAAATTGTTCTGCCACCTCCATGAAAACATCCATCAACTGTTCGCAATCCCCCGTTCCCTCCGGGCCCACAAATAAAAAATCATCAAGGTAGTCGACCACAGAGTCCAACCCCGATTTTTGTCTAACCACCCACTCCACCAAACAGCTGAATTTTTCAAAATATGCACATGATATCGAGCAGCCCATCGGAAGGCAGAGGTCAACAAAATATTCCCCTTCAAAAGAGCAACCTAGCAAGTGGTGACACCGCGGGTGCACCGGCAACAGCCGAAAGGCGCTATCCCATCATTCACCGACTCCCCTTTGGGATACGATAAATGGTAGATCATCCGGAACTGGCCCGCAGCCTTTTTCGGGACCACTCCGAGTGGGGAAACCCTCAGGTTATCCAACGGGATCTCCTTGAATGGGCCCGCCATCCTCCCCAACGCTACTTCCTTCCTTAATTTTCCCCTCACCACCTCAGGAAACATCCTAGCCGATTTCAAATTCCCATGCGCCCTAAATCCCCTTGTGTCATCAAATGGTATCCAGAACCCAGAGCTAAATCCCGACAACAATAGCTCCGTGTCCTGCTTCCCCCTCCGCCCCTTAGCGTATCGTTATAACCAAGGGACCATCTCTACGACCTTCACCGATGTCCTGGCCCTGTGAACCCATTTCCCCTGGCTTACCAACTCCTTTTCCTTTCTTGAAACACTTTGCGAAACTGTAGGCTCCCCCACAACCCGAACATTCGTGCTTATACTTACAGGACCCTCCGAATCTGCACTGGCCATCGTTAAACTGGAAACAAAGGCCCTTTCTGAGTGCCACTGCCGCTGTTGTTCCGGCCCCCCCGGACACCGTCCCCCCTGACCCTCGAAAGGACTGCCCCCCCCCCAAGCGGCGTCATCATCTCCAACCAGATCCCCATGTCCCAATCATCCCACTTAATGTCTGGTCGTACAACTATACTCTGCCCGGAACTGCTCGTCATACCTCCACCACGCCATCCCCCCGTACGTCCGATAGGCCGCTGATATTTTGTCATAGTAACAGAATAACGCCGAGCCCTGTTCCGGGAACTTCTCCGCCATCACGCTGGCTAAGATGCAGAAGGCCCGAGACCAATTCCCAAATGTCTTTGGCAGCTTTCTGTAATGCTTCTTACGCTCCTCCTCCTCTTTCTTTCCTTGCTCCACCTTCGGATCCTCCTTGATCTCCACAAATTGCTCAAGAGGGAGCAAGGAGAATATCTCTAAGAATTCCCGCTTCCAAATCTTTTCTTTCACTTCTTGTGACAAGTGGATCCCCAGCGGCCCAATCGTGCATAAACAGGGCCTGGTCATGGCCACTTCCGCCACTTTAATAGAACCCCCAGAGCCACTCGCCGCTGCCCCTGCCAGTGTACTCTGAGCCCCCACCTGTTGTCCCCAAACCCCCGCTACCGTTCCTCCCTCCCCACATTGCTTCTCAACCTGCGTTACCAAATCTCTCAAACCCTTCAATAGTGTTGCCACCCCTTCAGGAGAATTCCCTATAGTACTTGTGCCTTAAGATGCGATTGGAGTTACTCCAGACACCACACCTGTACTGGGAGATGCCGTCGCCGGTCCAGAGCTGCCGGCCCTTCCGTTTCCACTTCTGTCCTTGTCTGTCCTTCTCCTTTCAACCGACCTCCTCTCCATCCTGCTCGCTCCTGTCCGTTCAGCCGAGTGCGCTCTGGGCCTACACCTCCCCCTATTCATGCTCCTGCCTCTCCTTGGGGACCTATTCAACCTGCCCCATGTAGGGGAAGCATGCCTTTGTCTCCTTCTCCTATCGTCCACTGGGGAACGGGACCTCTCCCGCTGACCCCCTGCTCCAGATCCACTGCTCCTCTGAGCGCTACGCCTAGCGCCGTATCCCGCTCCAGCCTGTGAAGAAAGAGGATTGTCAAGGCCAGCCCCACCAGACCACCCCGTACCAGTCCTGCCCCCGCTGCCACTGCTCCTCTGCTCCCGGCCCGTTTCCTGGTTGGGCCCCCTACCACCCCTTTCTCCCCCAGCAGCACCAGGCGTCACCATTTGCAACAATTGAGCTAAGACCCTCATGTCGCCTACCTGGTCCGCCGTAGTAGCTCCAACGTCCCCACCATCTTGCTGTTCCTCTTCAAACTCATTGAACGAATCCAAGAAGATGGTGTCCATATACGCCTCATTGAAATCTGGCTTCCGGCATAGGCGACCCCTGCTCCCCAGGTCCGCCGTCCCCGCTCCTGCCCGACGCTCCACTCCCTGCTGCGTTACCAGAGGAGAAAAGAAGGTGCACACACAAAGCCACATGTTAATATCCAACCACAAAACCATGCCAGGGGAGGGGGGGGGGACAGAAAAAGGGGGGGGGAGGGAGGGGGCAGACAGAAGGGGGGGCACAACAAACAAGAGGGGGGCACAACAAACAAGAGGGGGGGCAAAGCATCTCTTCGTCAAACTGGCTGTCAAGCCACCACCCTTTACACCCAGCAGGCTTGCCTAACCCCCCTTTCCCCAATTCATATCATTCCTCCCAGTCAGGGGTCCCCTACTAACCCCACGCTCCCAGTGGCCTAAGGCCAACTGCCAGGTGGCCAAGCCAGATTTAAACCTAACCCTGTTACAAAATGGCAGCCCAAACCCTTAGGCCCCCCCTGTTCTCTTGAGGCCCCCATTACCGTCCAAACCCCTTAAATGACCGTCTCCCTTTGTCCTTTAATCCCACACCACTTTATCTAAAGTGGGGGGAGGCTACCATCCATATCTACCTCTCCCTAGCTAGCCTGCAAGCTGTAACGAAGTGTAGCCTAACTGTCCCTGCGCTAACTAATACCAAACTTAACCCCAACATATCCCCACTTGTGCCACAACACCCCCCCCCCCCAGTGCTCATCCCTGCACCTTATCCCCCAGGCCCCACCATCCATGCCTAGCCCCTCCAGTTGCAGGCCCTTCCAGTTGCGGAGCCCCCCACCCCAGTGGGCTGCACCCATGGCTTTCCCCAGCCGTTCTTGGCTCCCAGCCTGCTGGCGTCCACAGCTTGCCCCCTCACCAGGCCCCGCACTCCAGCCCCCAGCACACTACCGCCGCACTCAGCCGTTCTTACCTGCTCCGCCTCTGGCCTTCCGTCCTCTGCCGCCCGACCGCCGGGCGGTGACGTCATCCTCCCGGCTCCCGGTCCGCCGCTCCACACAGTCCACGCCAGCCGCCCTCGCTCGAGGCGTTGCAGCTCCTGCCGCCTCCACCTCCGATCTGCCGCGGCCCCTGGAACATGACCCACGAGTCCTGGGTCTGGCCACCACCTCCGGGCTGAGTTGCGCTGGGGGTCTGGCCCTCCTCGTAGGCCTATTGCCAGGCCGTGTTGTCCTGCCTCTAGCCGCCTCTCCCGACCTCACAGGCGGCACAATGCCCGCCGCAGATAGCTGCTCCTGCAGCCAGTCAATGCCCCTGGTCTGAGCCAGGGCCATTACAGTCCCAATCAGGTCGTTTAGAGCCGCCATTATCCAAGGTTCATGGTGGAACGTACAAGCTTCTTCCCCACGGACCTTGATAATTGCTTTGGCGCTCTTTTCTCTCCCCGCCTCCTCTTCTTATAGTGACTCCCCTCTGCTCCTCCTCTCATCCTCTGCCCAATCCACAGTGCTGCACCTACGTTAGGGTCATATGCCCCTATGTAGTAGGCACTCCTACAGGGCTCCATTACACAGGTTTGTATTAAGGAAACACATGTTCCAAATAACTTATGTAAATGTGATTGTAAAATATTTGTATGTCTGTTTAGTTATACTAAAGTGATGAGTCTCCAGGGGATAATCATAGCCGTTCTGCGGCCTTCATTGTCTGTACCTGCACCTTGTCCCTGTGAAGCCTCTTGTCTTGTGGTCATGTCTCGCTTTTCTATAGCTGTCAGGTTGTCTTGTGGTCATGTCTCGCTTTTCTATAGCTGTCAGGTTGTCTTGTGGTCATGTCTCGCTTTTCTATAGCTGTCAGGTTGTCTTGTGGTCATGTCTCGCTTTTCTATAGCTGTCAGGTTGTCTTGTGGTCATGTCTCGCTTTTCTATAGCTGTCAGGTTGTCTTGTGGTCATGTCTCGCTTTTCTATAGCTGTCAGGTTGTCTTGTGGTCATGTCTCGCTTTTCTATAGCTGTCAGGTTGTCTTGTGGTCATGTCTCGCTTTTCTATAACTGTCAGGTTGTCTTGTTTTTATTTTACTGTTTTTAAGTTGTCTTTTTTGCACATAGAAAAATGGACTTAACAGTAGAACTTGTTCTAAGCTCCGAGAAGATGTGGCACCATTAAAGGGACATGAAACCTAAACATTTTGTTTTGAGATTAAGGTAGAACATACAATTTTAAATAACTTTCCAGTTTACTTCTATTATGAAATTTGCTTCATTCTCTTGGTATCATTTGTTGAAGGAGCAGCAATGCACTACTGGTTTCTAACTGAACACATGGGTGAGCCAATGACAATCAGTATATATATGCAGCCACCAATCAGCAGCTACAACCTAGGTTCTTTGCTGCTCCTGATCTTACCTAGATATACCTTTCAGCAAATGATAACAAGAGAAAGAAGCAAATTAAATAAGAGAAGTAATTTGGAAAGTTGTTTAAAATTGTGTGCTCTGTCTAAATCATGAATGCTTATTATGACTTTTATATTATAATATTATGCTTATTATGACTTTTATTACTGACCCTTTAAATGTTAAATGTTATCCCTCCATGTTCAATTGTAATTAGCTCTCTGTTTTGTTTTTTGTCCGTTGTATGTTCTGTCTGTCAACAAGGGTTAACAAAAAGGGTGCAGATATTTTGAGAAGGGCCGGTTCCGTTGATGTTTACCTTAATGCCAAGTAATGATTCACATATAGTAAGATATTGAATCTGTATCCGAGATTATTATTGTCTCTATGTAATTCCGCAGCATATCACATCCTCAACAGGCAACATTTACTACACATTTCTAACTATTCAGGCAGCTATGTGTTTTTAACTATTTCAGCAGCAGCAGCAGATTTCCATAGGTACTCCTGTCTTTTTATATAAGCATAAATAAATGTTGTTTTATTAATAATTATTCAAGTGCAAAACAGCATCTCTTTTTTTCTCACCTATCGGAGGTATTTGTGTATACGAGTACATTATGATGCTGAAGCACACTTTTGGATAGCTACCCCTCATACAATTCATTTTTTTCTGAACGAGGTCATCCAAAAGTTACCATCCATTTTTGTTTTAGGACCACAGTACTTTTTCTTACAGTTTTATGAACAGGTTTTATTGGATCCAAGCCTATGCAATCATTTTTATTTTCATTTTTAATATTACTTAACTGGATTTGATGCATAATCCACCTTTTTAAAATTATAGATTATGTGCTCACATTTTACAACAAACTGCACATTTTGTTTAAAATACCCCCCCCCCACACTTTTATAATGATATAAACAACTATTATATATTGTGATCTGTAATATTGCTCATATTTTCCTGAACTGCTGGTATTTAATTAGCCTCTGATTTATAGTGGAATCCTGGAGCTTTCTGCTTTTTTCCCAGTGAGATGAGCCACTGTCAGCAGATTCTGGGAATCTGAATTACATTTGATTGCACCTTTCCGAAACTCTAATGAAAATACGCAAGCTCCCTAGTGGTCTTTTGATTTATAATTAATGTCTATAAGAGGCACAAATAGTAACACTCCAGTGCCTTAGACAAATTCTTGTTTTTTGTGTGAAATATTTGCATTTTTGATAATGCCAAATTGTCTTTGTTGTTAAAGGATTCTGAAAATAAAATACACAAAAACAACAACAATAACAATATAGAACATGGTTTCCATACATTTAACAGTGCTTATTAATGGCCACAAGATGGCGATGTAGTTGCATTCTTATTTCAAGTGTCTTCCTGAGGTCCTTTTTTATCCATGTTGTATGTTATTAGTAAACATACTGTATATGTCATTGTTTATTTGCTCTCATTCTGGCTAATCCTGAAGAAGGCAGCTTAGCTCTGCTGAAACACTGATCTAATTCTAATTATTTGTGTTTTAGAATATGATGTATGGTTAAGGTTCCTAAAAATATTATCCAAGATTTGGGAGAAGCAACTTTTTAAACTCTGTTAGTCTGTTACTTGCTTTTTTATTATAGTGGAGCCTCACTGGAAAAAGAGATGAATGGAAATCAGTCTATTTTCCCCCTTTTTAATGTGTTGTGCGCCCTCTTGTGCCTATTTACGGAGTTGACAATCTGTAGGAGAAGCGCAGTAGAAGAAACTGCAGGTGGAGAGGGGAAGTATGTTAAAGGGACAGTTCACCCCACAATGTTCTCCCATTTAAATTGTTCCCAATGATCTGGAGTGTGTTAAACTGTTTACAAGCAGTTCCTTTACTCCTATTTTGGCCTCTGAAATAGCTGATTTAGCCTTTGGTATCCCAACATAAACTGAAAGTTTTGATACTGGGGTGTCAGTTATTGAATAGCCTGAGTAAACACAGCCAGCAGAATAAATTACACTCACAGAGGGGTGCAGAATAGTTAAGTAATAAAATTATCATTTTCCATTGTTCTGTATAAGTATTGAGCTTTGGTTTTCCAGGCAAATATAAGATAAGGAAGCAAGTGTGTGTACACAAAGTGATAACATAATGAGATCTGATATTATCTGAAGCTTGACCCATTGTAATTGCTGTGGTTTAAAAGAACACAACCAGCTATTTCATATACACAAATAAAAAATGCAATTTCTCATACATTTTATTCTCTGCAGCTGGTATAAGAAGTCACTAAAAATACATTAATATAAAAACAATTTTACAGTGTACTGTCCCTTTAAGTTCAATCATATTCAAATCATATTAGTAAAGCAGAATTATAATCAACAACAAATTAGCTACCAAATCTTTTGTCTTGTAAATGCTCTCAGTCTAGACATGAGCTTTCAATGAGCCTGAGCTATTGTACAAGTATATTCATTTTATTAGTGTTATAGTACCTGGATATTTAGCCCCTTAGTTGTCACTTAGGACATAGACGACTTCAAAGCTACACTGCCAGCCAAAGGTTAATTTTAACAAAACTTTAATGTGTGTACTTAAAAGGACACTCAAGTCAAATTAAACTTTCATTATTCAGATAGAGCATGTCATTTTAAACAACTTTCCAATTTATTTCCATTAACAAAATGTGTATAGTCTTTTTATATTTACACTTTTTGAGTCACCAGCTCCTACTGAGCATGTGCAATAAAGCACAGAATATACGTCTATGCGTCTATGCATTTGTAATTGGCTGATGGGTGTCACATGATGCAGTGAGAGTGGAAATACATATAACTGAAAATTGTCAGAAAAAATCTACTACTCTCTTGACATTTAGACTAAGTGCTATTGCATTGTATTGTTATCATGCATTTGTTTATTATGCAAATCAAATATATTTACTGGTCCTTTAAAGGGACAGTAAATTCAAATTAAACCTCCAGGATTCAATTTACTTCTATTATCAAATTTCCTTTACTTCTAATATAAAATCTCCTTCTTTCTTTTGGTATCATTTATTGAAGAATAAGCCTAGGTAGCTTCAGAAGCAGCAAAGTACTACTGTGAGCTGGCTGGTGATTAGTCAGCTAGTGTTCAGCTAGTGCATTGTGGCTTCTGAGCCTATTCTTTAACAAAGGCTACCAAGAATAAAGCTAATTTTAAGTGGATTGGCATATATATTTGCTACTATTGGCTAATTCCACTGTTAAGTACTATAATCTTAGCTTGCTACATCTTTCTATTGCACATAGTACTCTTTTCTAGAATTTTCTTCTTTGGCTTATTATCTTACCTATTTCAGGGCTACATTATAGGGTCTATTTATCAAAGTGTCAATCTCAGTGCATTCACCTGCGTTAATACACTTGCCAGACATTGCTGACGCGTATCTGAATATGATCCCTCTATTTATCAAAAAAGCCGTCAAAAACACGCGCGTCAAGTACGGTGCAAAGAGCATTGGACTGTTGTTAACTAACAGTCATCGATGTCGCGGTTATTCAGGTTTTTCCAAACTTTGTTTATACCATTTCATTACTGTCCATGAACAAGCACATTTCTCTAAAGCTAATCTTTAATTTTTCATGTTAATGTCCAATAAATAAATACATTTATACCTCAACAAACAATATCTCATAGAAAGTTATTGTTATATTTATTTATTATACAAAAAAATCTGTTATATGATACTTTCACATAAATTAATATGTATTTGTATTTCTAGAAGTCATGATATGCTTTTATCTCATGTTTTTTTTTATAAATGATTATTAATGCTAGACTTTGTACATATATCTTTGCACATACTTGTGTATATATATATATATATATATATATATATATATATATATATATATATATATATATATATGTGCATGTGTGTGTTATATCAGGAATCTTTTTCAAACATATTTATTTTTCCCTAAATTCCTTTTTTGTTCTAAACAATGTTGTCTGTCACATCTCTGTGTTTATTTATACCACTATATGTATATAGTGTAAATGTATTATTACTGAGCAGGAATAATTGCAAATATAGCATGTAATCAGGATATCATATGTATGTATTTGCAATCAAGGGATATTTTAAAAGCTGGGCCAGTTTTCTATCTGTACCTGTGTAACCCCTCCTGATTGCAATCTAGTTTTAAAAAAACCACCCTTCAAAGGTGTTATAAAATTGGCTGGCATATAAGATGACATTTCTTACTGAAAAATAAATTCAAGAGAAGAAGAAATGCACTGAAAATAGCTTGACAGTAAAGAGGTTATTTTATTTCTGCTGTATCTGATTCATGACAGTTTAATGTTAGGTGGGCTATCCCTTTGAGCTATCAATTTAAGATTATATTGAATCAAACATCAATTTGATTTTTAAAATCCTTGTCTAAAATATTACAGCGTGTGTCTTAATGTCAGCATCAATGTTTATCTTTAATTCTAAATTCACATATACATACTTTCAAAGTATAATACACAATGTAACAAATGACACTTACAAGTTCTGATGAGTGATCAATGACACAAGTATCGAGCAATTGGATTTGCTAGTGATAGTTAAAAATGTATATATGAATCAGATTGGCTGATGTCCTAAATCATGTGATAATGCACACATAATAACACCATCTAATAATTATACATTACACAGTACAGTTACACTCATAATAACACTATATAATAAACATACATTACATAGTACAGTTACACTCATAACATCATCTAATAAATATACATTACACAGTACAGTTACACTCATAATAACACCGGCTTATATATATACATTACACAGTACAGTTACACTCATAATAACACTAATAAATATACATTACACAGTACAGTTACACTCATAATAACACCATCTAATAAATATACATTACACAGTACAGTTACACTCATAATAACCCTATCTAATAAACATACATTACATAGAACAGTTGCACACATAATAACACCATCTAATAAATATACATTACACAGTACAGTTACACTCATAATAAAACCATCTAATAAATATACATTACACAGTACAGTTACACACATAATAACACCATCTAATAAACATACATTACATAGCACAGTTACACTCATAATAACATCCTCTAATAAAAATACATAACACAGTACAGTTACACTCATAATAACCCTATCTAATAAACATACATTACATAGAACAGTTGCACACATACTAACACCATCTAATAAAAATACATAACACAGGACAGTTACACATATAATAACACCATCTAATAAATATGCATTACACAGTATAGTTACACTCATCATAACACCATCTAATAAATATACATTACACAGGACAGTTACACATATAATAACACCATCTAATAAATATACATTACGCAGTACAGTTACACACATAATAACACCATCTAATAAACATACATTACACAGTACAGTTACACTCATAATAACACCATCTAATAAATATGCATTACACAGTATAGTTACACTCATCATAACACCATCTAATAAATATACATTACACAGTACAGTTACACACATAATAACACCATCTAATAAATATACATTACACAGTACAGTTACACACATAATAACACTATCTAATAAATATACATTACACAGTACAGTTACACACATAATAACACTATCTAATAAATATACATTACACAGTACAGTTACACACATAATAACACCATCTAATAAATATACATTATACAGCACAGTTACACACATAATAACACCATCTAATAAATATACATTACACAGTACAGTTACACACATAATAACACTGTCTAATAAATATACATTACACAGTACAGTTACACTCATAACACCATCTAATAAATATACGTTACATAGTACAGTTACACACATAATAACACTATATAATAAATATACATTACACAGTACAGTTACACACATAATAACACTATCTAATAAATATACATTACACAGTACAGTTACACACATAATAACACCATCTAATAAATATACATTATACAGTACAGTTACACTCATAATAATACCATCTAATAAATATACATTACACAGTACAGTTACACTTATAATAACACTATCTAATAAATATACATTACGCAGTACAGTTACACACATAATAACACCATCTAATAAACATACATTACACAGTACAGTTACACTCATAATAACACCATCTAATAAATATGCATTACACAGTACAGTTACACACATAATAACACCATCTAATAATTATACATTACACAGTACAGTTACACTCATAATAACACTATATAATAAACATACATTACATAGTACAGTTACACTCATAACATCATCTAATAAATATACATTACACAGTACAGTTACACTCATAATAACACCGGCTTATATATATACATTACACAGTACAGTTACACTCATAATAACACTAATAAATATACATTACACAGTACAGTTACACTCATAATAACACCATCTAATAAATATACATTACACAGTACAGTTACACTCATAATAACCCTATCTAATAAACATACATTACATAGAACAGTTGCACACATAATAACACCATCTAATAAATATACATTACACAGTACAGTTACACTCATAATAAAACCATCTAATAAATATACATTACACAGTACAGTTACACACATAATAACACCATCTAATAAACATACATTACATAGCACAGTTACACTCATAATAACATCCTCTAATAAAAATACATAACACAGTACAGTTACACTCATAATAACCCTATCTAATAAACATACATTACATAGAACAGTTGCACACATACTAACACCATCTAATAAAAATACATAACACAGGACAGTTACACATATAATAACACCATCTAATAAATATACATTACGCAGTACAGTTACACACATAATAACACCATCTAATAAACATACATTACACAGTACAGTTACACTCATAATAACACCATCTAATAAATATGCATTACACAGTATAGTTACACTCATCATAACACCATCTAATAAATATACATTACACAGGACAGTTACACATATAATAACACCATCTAATAAATATACATTACGCAGTACAGTTACACACATAATAACACCATCTAATAAACATACATTACACAGTACAGTTACACTCATAATAACACCATCTAATAAATATGCATTACACAGTATAGTTACACTCATCATAACACCATCTAATAAATATACATTACACAGTACAGTTACACACATAATAACACCATCTAATAAATATACATTACACAGTACAGTTACACACATAATAACACTATCTAATAAATATACATTACACAGTACAGTTACACACATAATAACACTATCTAATAAATATACATTACACAGTACAGTTACACACATAATAACACCATCTAATAAATATACATTATACAGCACAGTTACACACATAATAACACCATCTAATAAATATACATTACACAGTACAGTTACACACATAATAACACTGTCTAATAAATATACATTACACAGTACAGTTACACTCATAACACCATCTAATAAATATACGTTACATAGTACAGTTACACACATAATAACACTATATAATAAATATACATTACACAGTACAGTTACACACATAATAACACTATCTAATAAATATACATTACACAGTACAGTTACACACATAATAACACCATCTAATAAATATACATTATACAGTACAGTTACACTCATAATAATACCATCTAATAAATATACATTACACAGTACAGTTACACTTATAATAACACTATCTAATAAATATATATTACACAGTACAGTTACACACATAGCACCATCTAATAAATATACATTACACAGTATAGTTACACAATAATAACACCATCTAATAAATATACATTACACAGTACAGTTACACACATAATAACACTAATAAATATACATTACACAGTACAGTTACACACATAATAACACTAATAAATATACATTACACAGTACAGTTACACACATAATAACACTATCTAATAAAAAATACATTGCAAAGTACAGTTACACTCATAATAATACCATCTAATAAAAATTATTTAAACAAATATTGCACACAAAATTTATAAGAGCTCAAAGATATGAGTTCTCAGGTTAGAGAAAAAAGGCAGGCAAAGGGCTTTAACATTGTGATACATAAGGATACATCTCTAAAATGTCTATATATATATATATATATATATATCCATTTGTGGAAACCATTCCGAGTTATGTTAAAGATACCACACATGTATTGAACATAATGGAGAATCAAAAATGGAGTGGCTCACACAAATGGCTTACTATAGATGTGTCGTCCCTTTACTCCTACATCCCTCATGATTTGGGCATTAATACAACTGATTATCACCTATACCTTAAGAATGATTTTTCTAGTGATCTAATAGAGTTTATTCTAGAAGTGCTAATGTTTCTATTGATCCATAACTTTTTATGTTTGTCTCAAAATACAATTTACATATATGTAGTACAGCTATGGGGGCAAAATTTGCCCCCTCATATGCCAATTTGTTTTTAGGTTGGTTTGAGTCAACATATATATATGGTGATCAGAAGGTCTATGGTCAATTCATACAAACCTATGCAAGGTACATAGACGATCTGATTGTAATATGGTCTGGCACCGAGGAACAAGCACCAGAATTTGTAAAATACCTTAACTCTAATAATGTGAATTTAAAATTTACCTATCAGATAAATAACCATAGTATCCAGTATCCAGACATATTGCTAATTGGTGAAAATGATAAAGTACTATCAGAATAATACAGGAAAGAAATTGCAGGTAACACCATCTTAAGGGCTGATTTATGCCATTCTAAACATCATAAAAAAGGCATTGCCAAAGGCCAACTGTTTAGAATAAGAAGGATATGTTCAAATGTGGAAAAGTATGATCAACACTCATTAGACCTGGTTAACAGACTGGTAAAAAGAGGTTATGAATGAAAACCCCTATTGCAAATTCGAGCAAAAATCAGAAGTATGAGTAGGGAACAACTTTTAAAACAAAGGGATAAGAGGAACTGTAAAAACCAGGCAGAAGATACGAGTAGTCGTATAATAAACTTTGTATATAATTAAAAGAAACAAATTAGGGAAACATGGCTAAAAACCAAAGGTTTCTTTCGCTGTGCAAGACACTGCAATGTATGTTCACATTGCGACACAGGTAATAAAGTGAGATCGACAGCAAATAATTCTATATATAATATAAATTATAGATTAGACTGCTGTTCTAAGTATGTCATCTACTTAATTACCTGTGGAGTATGTGGCAAACAATATACAGGATCCACCAGTAGGAATCTTAAAGACAGGATACGTAAAACTCACTTCCATAGATAGAGACCCACCAAAAACACCAGTTGAAAACCTTTTAACCAACACACAGAATGAAAAAAAGCATTACACTTTCAAGCCATAGATTATATACCCGAAAATATAAGAGGAGGAGATAAATATAATCAATTATTGAACAAAGAGGTCCAATCGATATTTAAATGAGGTACTAGAGAGCTGGCAGGTATTCATCTAAGGTGAGATCTGGATCTTTATCAGGGTATGCAAGGTGCAAATAAATCATCCCCTTTTGATACACAAAACTCAGTATAGGTGTGAGAAACAAATAAATAAGGCACATATTAATAATTTCCCCCAAATATATAATACCTAGTATAGATGTGAAAAGCAAATTAGACCTATTTTAGACCTACCGTGTACCTATGTATTGATGTAATGAGTTGAATACATAGGCAGAAATTGGACTATTACAGTATGATACATTCCAAATTCACTTGCATTGTGCATAATATGATACAATCACCTACAACTGCAAAAAGACTCTAGGGTATTATACCAATATTTATAGCCATATTACTATCACAATGTTATTATAATGAATATAGCATGATACAATTATTCTATACCCTTAGAAAGACACTAGGGTATTTTACTAACATTTATGGCTATGTCTATTTGATACATATCCTCCAGTCTCTGTATTGTAACTGTTTCTCTACACAAAAGTGAAAATTTGTTGACATTAACAACATCGCCTGGATTTTGGGTGTATATTTGATTTAAATGTATTCTGTATTCTGAAATGGGCATAGATCATATTGGGAATTCATTGTTGCATTACAGTTAGATAACATGTTCACAACAGACATGTATACATACTGCTAATAGTGCGGTAATCTGTATGCTGCAATATATTCCAGAGCTTTTTTCAGTTATGATATAACAATTGTCCTTTATATGTAGCATTAAGTTTTTTAATTGATTGTAGTTTTTTTTTAGTATCCAAAGTTTGGCTTTGTTAACAAATTGATTAAGTATACTCTCTGTGTATTTGTCATATATACGATCATCATTAACTCTGTTTATAATACAAATGTGAGTTGAGTGACGTCTTTTTTTGTCAGATGCAGTTACACAGACCGTATAGGTCATGTTAGTTTTTGGGGGTGGGTTGACCGGGCTTGAAAAGTCACAAATTATCTTTGAGAAAGTGCCTGTAAGGCATGAATCGCGTCAGTTGACATGACTTGTTGCACTATTCTGCTTCACTATGAGTTTGTGCCTTTATATATTTTTAATGCTTGTTGATTAAACGATTTTAGTTTTAACAAGGCTGTGCATAGTGTGTACCTTCGTTACCTGTTATCTCTTCTGTGCCACAAGTCCTGGAACACCCGCTGGAGGTAGTGACATCTTTCACTGGGGGTGTTTTCCTGTTACGGCGCCGAGGATGACTGCACCTTTTCCCCTCAGCACGATAAGGTACAAACATTGGTATCAATCTTAGCTCTGTGTCACCCTTACTTTTCCTCTCTTGTTATTAGTATATATATATACTGTATATATATATATATATATATTTGTGTGTGTATGTGTACATATGTATTTATATGTGCATATATGGATTGGAGCCCTTAAGTAGTTAAGTAGATGAAAACATGTAAAAACATATTTATGCAATATTCACATTTAATAAAGTGTTATTCTGTGTATTTATGTAATTATTTCACGTTTCTATGTTCTGCACATAGCAGAATATGTTCTAAATATTTCTAAATATACATATATATAATCTATCTATCTATCTATCTATATATATATATATTCATATACATATATACTGTGTATATATATATATATATATATATTTATGTATAAATATATATTTGTGCAAATAAATATCATCAGATATTTGTAGAAATTTTTATGAATAAATATAACATATTCTTCTATCTGGTCAGTTGTTAGCTCTCCTGGTTGGTAAGTGGACATCCTTGGGTGATCTGTGGCTGGTATGATCAGAGCTCCCAGCAGAATGTGTCAGGCATATTTATCTTTAACAGTATCAAGAATACCCTCTGTTTTTATGGAATTATGTTTCCCTGAACATCAGGGCAGGCATTGTTTAATCCTATAAGGATAATCCTTTGCCTGTTGCGCATCCACACTCTTTAGCCAATTAAATATAAACCTCTATATAAACATTATTAATGTTGGTTTATTTTTACTGAAGTAAATTTACCACATCAGTAATTAAAGGGACATAAAATACTCAGAGGAAACTTTGCAGTATGCTTTAATGATTTGATTTTGCTCAACTTTCCTGTAATTAGTGGCTTTCCAAATACCTAGAAAATTGGAATTGTTGACTTCAAAATCTTAACACATTTATGTTATTCACAGCTATCGGTGGCTCACTCTAGTTTATATGTGCCCCTTAAAGGGACACTGAACCCAAAAAAAATATTTTGTGATTCAGATAGAGCATGCAATTTTAAGCAACTTTCTAATTTACTCCTATTATCAATTTTTCTTTGTTCCCTTGCTATCTTTATTTGAAAAAGAAGGCATCTAAGCTAAGGAGTCAGCCAATTTTTGGTTCAAATCTCTGGACAGCACCAAAAATGGGCCGGCATCTAAACTTACATTCTTGATTTTCAAATAAAGATACCAAGAGAATGAAGAACATTTGATAATAGGAGTAAATTAGAAAGTTGCTTAAAATTGCATGCTCTCTCTGAATCACAAAATAAAAAATGTTGGGTTCAATGTAGTGTAACCATATTGCCGCTTTAAAAAAGGACACATGAAAAATACACGTCAGGGCTGTTTTCAGGGCTGTTTAAAGAAATGTTTTGTATAAGAACCCTTACATATGTATTTTTCATATGTGTCCCTTTTTAAACCGGCAATATGGTCAGTCTAGTTCAGTGTCCCTTTAATTACCCTCAACAAAGGAGATAAAAGAAAATCAGGGTTACAATGTGGCTTTTCCTATTAAATTATAGAGATTAAAACTCTATATCAATTTCTTCCTTTTTAAACAATGAAATAGATCGACATAAATCTTTAAATGGATATAAAACCCACATTCTTCCTTAATAATTCAGATAGAACATACACATTTAAACAACTTTCCACTGTACTTCTATTAAATTGTCTTTGTTTTCTTGCTATCCTTTATTGAAAAGCAGGAGTCATATCAGGAGTGTACACGTACAGTATCTGCAGCACTATTGGGCAACAATTTGGAAACAATGTTATAATTAGCAAGAGCACTAAATGGCAGCTTTATTTGCTGCCATGTACTGTTCCACACATGCACACTACCTATCTAGATATCCCTTCAACAATGAATAACATGAGAACTAAGCAAATGTGATAATAGAAGTAAGTTCGAATCTTTTTTAAATCGCATTCTCTATCTGAAACATAAAAGAAAAATTGTGGGTTTCATGTCCCTTTAACCATTGGGTAGCAAACACATCAGCACAGAAAATAAGGGTTTCAGAAGATTTGTTTCCCTTTTTGCTGGGTTTTTAAAATTCAGGGGAATCCAGGGGCTTGCTGAATAATATGTTTATCAGTATCTGTGCATATTATCCTGTATAGTAGTGTCTATTACATGCAGTTATATGACAATTAGTGTATACTGTATATTTATATCAGTATCTGTACATATTCTGTATAGTAGTGTCTATTACATGCAGTTATATGACAATTAGCGTATACTGTATATTTTATTTATATCAGTATCTGTACATATTCTGTATAGTAGTGTCTATTACATGCAGTTATATGACAATTAGTGTATACTGTATATTTATATCAGTATCTGTACATATTCTGTATAGTAGTGTCTATTGCATGCAGTCATATGACAATTAGTGTATACTGTATATTTATATCAGTATCTGTACATATTCTGTATAGTAGTGTCTATTACATGCAGTTATATGACAATTAGTGTATACTGTATATTTATATCAGTATCTGTGCATATTCTGTATAGTAGTGTCTGTTACATGCAGTTATATGACAATTAGTGTATACTGTATATTTATATCAGTATCTGTACATATTCTGTATAGTAGTGTCTATTACATGCAGTTATATGACAATTAGTGTATACTGTATATTTATATCAGTATCTGTACATATTCTGTATAGTAGTGTCTGTTACATGCAGTTATATGACAATTAGTGTATACTGTATATTTATATCAGTATCTGTACATATTCTGTATAGTAGTGTCTGTTACATGCAGTTATATGACAATTAGTGTATACAGTATATTTATATCAGTATCTGTACATATTATGTATAGTAGTGTCTGTTACCTGCAGTTATATGACAATTAGTGTATACTGTATATTTATATCAGTATCTGTACATATTCTGTATAGTAGTGTCTGTTACATGCAGTTATATGACAATTAGTGTATACTGTATATTTATATCAGTATCTGTACATATTATGTATAGTAGTGTCTATTACATGCAGTTATATGACAGTGTATACTGTATATTTATATCAGTATCTGTACATATTCTGTATAGTAGTGTCTGTTACATGCAGTTATATGACAATTAGTGTATACTGTATATTTATATCAGTATCTGTACATATTCTGTATAGTAGTGTCTGTTACATGCAGTTATATGACAATTAGTGTATACTGTATATTTATATCAGTATCTGTATATATTCTGTATAGTAGTGTCTATTACATGCAGTTATATGACAATTAGTGTATACTGTATATTTATATCAGTGTCTGTACATATTCTGTATAGTAGTGTCTATTACATGCAGTTATATGACAATTAGTGTATACTGTATATTTATATCAGTATCTGTACATATTCTGTATAGTAGTGTCTATTACATGCAGTTATATGACAATTAGTGTATACTGTATATTTATATCAGTATCTGTACATATTCTGTATAGTAGTATCTATTACATGCAGTTATATGACAATTAGTGTATACTGTATATTTATATCAGTATCAGTACATATTCTGTATAGTAGTGTCTATTACATGCAGTTATATGACAATTAGTGTATACTGTATATTTATATCAGTATCTGTACATATTCTGTATAGTAGTGTCTGTTACATGCAGTTATATGACAATTAGTGTATACTGTATATTTATATCAGTATCTGTACATATTCTGTATAGTAGTGTCTATTACATGCAGTTATATGACAATTAGTGTATACTGTATATTTATATCAGTATCTGTGCATATTCTGTATAGTAGTGTCTGTTACATACAGTTATATGACAATTAGTGTATACTGTATATTTATATCAGTATCTGTACATATTCTGTATAGTAGTGTCTGTTACATGCAGTTATATGACAATTAGTGTATACTGTATATTTATATCAGTATCTGTACATATTCTGTATAGTAGTGTCTATTACATGCAGTTATATGACAATTAGTGTATACTGTATATTTATATCAGTATATGTACATAATCTGTATAGTAGTGTCTATTACATGCAGTTATATGTAATTACTGTATACTGTATATTTATATCAGTATCTGTACATATTCTGTATAGTAGTGTATTACATGCAGTTATATGACAATTAGTGTATACTGTATATTTATATCAGTATCTGTACATATTCTGTATAGTAGTGTCTATTACATGCAGTTATATGACAATTAGTGTATACTGTATATTTATATCAGTATCTGTACATATTCTGTATAGTAGTGTCTATTACATGCAGTTATATGACAATTAGTATATACTGTATATTTATATCAGTATCAGTACATATTCTGTATAGTAGTGTGTTACATGCAGTTATATGACAATTAGTGTATACTGTATATTTATATCAGTATCTGTGCATATTATTCTGTATAGTAGTGTCTGTTACATGCAGTTATATGACAATTAGTGTATACTGTATATTTATATCAGTATCTGTACATATTCTGTATAGTAGTGTCTGTTACATACAGTTATATGACAATTAGTGTATACTGTATATTTATATCAGTATCTGTACATATTCTGTATAGTAGTGTCTATTACATGCAGTTATATGACAATTAGTGTATACTGTATATTTATATCAGTGTCTGTATATATTCTGTATAGTAGTGTCTATTACATGCAGTTATATGACAATTAGTGTATACTGTATATTTATATCAGTATCTGTACATATTCTGTATAGTAGTGTCTGTTACATGCAGTTATATGACAATTAGTGTATACTGTATATTTATATCAGTATCTGTACATATTCTGTATAGTAGTGTCTATTACATGCAGTTATATGTAATTAGTGTATACTGTATATTTATATCAGTATCTGTACATATTCTGTATAGTAGTGTCTATTACATGCAGTTATATGTAATTAGTGTATACTGTATATTTATATCAGTATCTGTACATATTCTGTATAGTAGTGTCTGTTACATACAGTTATATGACAATTAGTGTATACTGTATATTTATATCAGTGCCTGTATATATTCTGTATAGTAGTATCTATTACATGCAATTATATGACAATTAGTATATACTGTATATTTATATCAGTATCTGTACATATTCTGTATAGTAGTGTCTGTTACATGCAGTTATATGACAATTAGTGTATACTGTATATTTATATCAGTATCTGTGCATATTATTCTGTATAGTAGTGTCTGTTACATGCAGTTATATGACAATTAGTGTATACTGTATATTTATATCAGTATCAGTACATATTCTCTATAGTAGTGTCTATTACATGCAGTTATATGACAATTAGTGTATACTGTATATTTATATCAGTATCTGTACATATTCTGTATAGTAGTGTCTGTTACATGCAGTTATATGACAATTAGTGTATACTGTATATTTATATCAGTATCTGTACATATTCTGTATAGTAGTGTCTATTACATGCAGTTATATGACAATTAGTGTATACTGTATATTTATATCAGTATCTGTGCATATTCTGTATAGTAGTGTCTGTTACATACAGTTATATGACAATTAGTGTATACTGTATATTTATATCAGTATCTGTACATATTCTGTATAGTAGTGTCTGTTACATGCAGTTATATGACAATTAGTGTATACTGTATATTTATATCAGTATCTGTACATATTCTGTATAGTAGTGTCTATTACATGCAGTTATATGACAATTAGTGTATACTGTATATTTATATCAGTATATGTACATAATCTGTATAGTAGTGTCTATTACATGCAGTTATATGTAATTAGTGTATACTGTATATTTATATCAGTATCTGTACATATTCTGTATAGTAGTGTATTACATGCAGTTATATGACAATTAGTGTATACTGTATATTTATATCAGTATCTGTACATATTCTGTATAGTAGTGTCTATTACATGCAGTTATATGACAATTAGTGTATACTGTATATTTATATCAGTATCTGTACATATTCTGTATAGTAGTGTCTATTACATGCAGTTATATGACAATTAGTATATACTGTATATTTATATCAGTATCAGTACATATTCTGTATAGTAGTGTCTATTACATGCAGTTATATGACAATTAGTGTATACTGTATATTTATATCAGTATCTGTGCATATTATTCTGTATAGTAGTGTCTGTTACATGCAGTTATATGACAATTAGTGTATACTGTATATTTATATCAGTATCTGTACATATTCTGTATAGTAGTGTCTGTTACATACAGTTATATGACAATTAGTGTATACTGTATATTTATATCAGTATCTGTACATATTCTGTATAGTAGTGTCTATTACATGCAGTTATATGACAATTAGTGTATACTGTATATTTATATCAGTGTCTGTATATATTCTGTATAGTAGTGTCTATTACATGCAGTTATATGACAATTAGTGTATACTGTATATTTATATCAGTATCTGTACATATTCTGTATAGTAGTGTCTGTTACATGCAGTTATATGACAATTAGTGTATACTGTATATTTATATCAGTATCTGTACATATTCTGTATAGTAGTGTCTATTACATGCAGTTATATGACAATTAGTGTATACTGTATATTTATATCAGTATCTGTGCATATTATTCTGTATAGTAGTGTCTATTACATGCAGTTATATGACAATTAGTGTATACTGTATATTTATATCAGTATATGTACCTATTCTGTATAGTAGTGTCTATTACATGCAGTTATATGACAATTAGTGTATACTATATATTTATATCAGTATCTGTACATATTCTGTATAGTAGTGTCTGTTACATGCAGTTATATGACAATTAGTATATACTGTATATTTATATCAGTATCTGTACATATTCTGTATAGTAGTGTCTGTTACATGCAGTTATATGACAATTAGTGTATACTGTATATTTATATCAGTATCTGTACCTATTCTGTATAGTAGTGTCTATTACATGCAGTTATATGACAATTAGTGTATATTGTATATTTATATCAGTATCAGTACATATTCTGTATAGTAGTGTCTATTACATGCAGTTATATGACAATTAGTGTATACTGTATATTTATATCAGTATCTGTACCTATTCTGTATAGTAGTGTCTATTACATGCAGTTATATGACAATTAGTGTATATTGTATATTTATATCAGTATCAGTACATATTCTGTATAGTAGTGTCTATTACATGCAGTTATATGACAATTAGTGTATACTGTATATTTATATCAGTATCTGTACATATTCTGTATAGTAGTGTCTATTACATGCAGTTATATGTAATTAGTGTATACTGTATATTTATATCAGTATCTGTACATATTCTGTATAGTAGTGTCTGTTATATACAGTTATATGACAATTAGTGTATACTGTATATTTATATCAGTGCCTGTATATATTCTGTATAGTAGTATCTATTACATGCAATTATATGACAATTAGTATATACTGTATATTTATATCAGTATCTGTACATATTCTGTATAGTAGTGTCTGTTACATGCAGTTATATGACAATTAGTGTATACTGTATATTTATATCAGTATCTGTACATATTCTGTATAGTAGTGTCTATTACATGCAGTTATATGACAATTCGTGTATACTGTATATTTATATCAGTATCTGTACATATTATGTATAGTAGTGTCTATTACATGCAGTTATATGACAATTAGTGTATACTGTATATTTATATCAGTATCTGTACATATTCTGTATAGTAGTGTCTATTACATGCAGTTATATGACAATTAGTGTATACTGTATATTTATATCTGTACCTGTACATATTCTGTATAGTAGTGTCTATTACATGCAGTTATATGACAATTAGTGTATACTGTATATTTATATCAGTATCTGTACATATTCTGTATAGTAGTGTCTATTACATGCAGTTATATGACAATTAGTGTATACTGTATATTTATATCAGTATCTGTACATATTCTGTATAGTAGTGTCTATTACATGCAGTTATATGACAATTAGTGTATATTGTATATTTATATCAGTATCAGTACATATTCTGTATAGTAGTGTCTATTACATGCAGTTATATGACAATTAGTGTATACTGTATATTTATATCAGTATCTGTGCATATTATTCTGTATAGTAGTGTCTGTTACATGCAGTTATATGACAATTAGTGTATACTGTATATTTATATCAGTATCTGTACATATTCTGTATAGTAGTGTCTATTACATGCAGTTATATGACAATTAGTGTATACTGTATATTTATATCAGTATCAGTACATATTCTGTATAGTAGTGTCTATTACATGCAGTTATATGACAATTAGTGTATACTGTATATTTATATCAGTATCTGTGCATATTATTCTGTATAGTAGTGTCTATTACATGCAGTTATATGACAATTAGTGTATACTGTATATTTATATCAGTATCTGTACCTATTCTGTATAGTAGTGTCTATTACATGCAGTTATATGACAATTAGTGTATACTATATATTTATATCAGTATCTGTACATATTCTGTATAGTAGTGTCTGTTACATGCAGTTATATGACAATTAGTATATACTGTATATTTATATCAGTATCTGTACATATTCTGTATAGTAGTGTCTGTTACATGCAGTTATATGACAATAAGTGTATACTGTATATTTATATCAGTATCTGTACCTATTCTGTATAGTAGTGTCTATTACATGCAGTTATATGACAATTAGTGTATATTGTATATTTATATCAGTATCAGTACATATTCTGTATAGTAGTGTCTATTACATGCAGTTATATGACAATTAGTGTATACTGTATATTTATATCAGTATCTGAACATAGTCTGTATAGTAGTGTCTATTACATGCAGTTATATGACAATTAGTATATACTGTATATTTATATCAGTATCTGTACATATTCTGTATAGTAGTGTCTATTACATGCAATTATATGACAATTAGTGCATACTGTATATTTATATCAGTATCTGTACATATTCTGTATAGTAGTGTCTATTACATGCAGTTATATGACAATTAGTTTATATTGTATATTTATATCAGTATCTGTACATATTCTGTATAGTAGTGTCTATTACATGCAATTATATGACAATTAGTGCATACTGTATATTTATATCAGTATCTGTACATATTCTGTATAGTAGTGTCTATTACATGCAATTATATGACAATTAGTGCATACTGTATATTTATATCAGTATCTGTACATATTATGTATAGTAGTGTCTGTTACATGCAGTTATATGACAATTAGTGTATACTGTATATTTATATCAGTATCTGTACATATTCTGTATAGTAGTGTCTGTTACATGCAGTTATATGACAATTAGTGCATACTGTATATTTATATCAGTATCTGTACATATTCTGTATAGTAGTGTCTGTTACATGCAGTTATATGACAATTAGTGTATACTGTATATTTATATCAGTATCTGTACATATTCTGTATAGTAGTGTCTGTTACATGCAGTTATATGACAATTAGTGTATACTGTATATTTATATCAGTATCTGTACATATTCTGTATAGTAGTGTCTATTACATGCAGTTATATGACAATTAGTGTATACTGTATATTTATATCAGTATCTGTACATATTCTGTATAGTAGTGTCTATTACATGCAGTTATATGACAATTAGTGTATACTGTATATTTATATCAGTATCTGTACATATTCTGTATAGTAGTGTCTATTACATGCAGTTATATGACAATTAGTATATACTGTATATTTATATCAGTATCTGTACATATTCTGTATAGTAGTGTCTATTACATGCAGTTATATGACAATTAGTGTATACTGTATATTTATATCAGTATCTGTACATATTCTGTATAGTAGTGTCTGTTACATGCAGTTATATGTCAATTAGTGTATACTGTATATTTATATCAGTATCTGTACATATTCTGTATAGTAGTGTCTATTACATGCAGTTATATGTAATTAGTGTATACTGTATATTTATATCAGTATCTGTACATATTCTGTATAGTAGTGTCTTTTACATGCAGTTATATGACAATTAGTCTATACTGTATATTTATATCAGTATCTGTACATATTCTGTATAGTAGTGTCTATTACATGCAGTTATATGACAATTAGTGTATACTGTATATTTATATCAGTATCTGTACATATTCTGTATAGTAGTGTCTATTACATGCAGTTATATGACAATTAGTGTATACTGTATATTTATATCAGTATCTGTACATATTCTGTATAGTAGTGTCTATTACATGCAGTTATATGACAATTAGTGTATACTGTATATTTATATCAGTATCTGTACATATTCTGTATAGTAGTGTCTATTACATGCAGTTATATGACAATTAGTGTATACTGTATATTTATATCAGTATCTGTACATATTCTGTATAGTAGTGTCTATTACATGCAGTTATATGACAATTAGTGTATACTGTATATTTATATCAGTATCTGTACATATTCTGTATAGTAGTGTCTATTACATGCAGTTATATGACAATTAGTGTATACTGTATATTTATATCAGTATCTGTACATATTCTGTATAGTAGTGTGTTACATGCAGTTATATGACAATTAGTGTATACTGTATATTTATATCAGTATCTGTACATATTCTGTATAGTAGTGTCTATTACATGCAGTTATATGACAATTAGTGTTTACTGTATGTTTATATCAGTATCTGTACATATTCTGTATAGTAGTGTGTTACATGCAGTTATATGACAATTAGTGTATACTGTATATTTATATCAGTATCTGTACGTATTCTGTATAGTAGTGTCTATTACATGCAGTTATATGACAATTAGTGTTTACTGTATGTTTATATCAGTATCTGTACATATTCTGTATAGTAGTGTGTTACATGCAGTTATATGACAATTAGTGTATACTGTATATTTATATCAGTATCTGTACGTATTCTGTATAGTAGTGTCTATTACATGCAGTTATATGACAATTAGTGTATACTGTATATTTATATCAGTACATATTCTGTATAGTAGTGTCTATTACATGCAGTTATATGACAATTAGTGTATACTGTATATTTATATCAGTATCTGTACATATTCTGTATAGTAGTGTCTATTACATACAGTTATATGACAATTAGTGTATACTGTATATTTATATCAGTATCTGTACATATTCTGTATAGTAGTGTCTATTACATGCAGTTATATGACAATTAGTGTATACTGTATATTTATATCAGTATCTGTACATATTCTGTATAGTAGTGTCTGTTACATGCAGTTATATGACAATTAGTGTATACTGTATATTTATATCAGTATCTGTACATATTCTGTATAGTAGTGTCTGTTACATGCAGTTATATGTAATTAGTGTATACTGTATATTTATATCAGTATCTGTACATTTTCTGTATAGTAGTGTCTATTACATGCAGTTATATGACAATTAGTGTATACTGTATATTTATATCAGTATCTGTACATATTCTGTATAGTAGTGTCTATTACATGCAGTTATATGTAATTAGTGTATACTGTATATTTATATCAGTATCTGTACATATTCTGTATAGTAGTGTCTATTAGATGCAGTTATATGACAATTAGTGTATACTGTATATTTATATCAGTATCTGTACATATTCTGTATAGTAGTGTCTATTACATGCAGTTATATGACAATTAGTGTATACTGTATATTTATATCAGTATCTGTATATATTCTGTATAGTAGTGTCTATTACATGCAGTTATATGACAATTAGTGTATACTGTATATTTATATTAGTATCTGTACATATTCTGTATAGTAGTGTCTATTACATGCAGTTATATGACAATTAGTGTATACTGTATATTTATATCAGTATCTGTACATATTCTGTATAGTAGTGTCTATTACATGCAGTTATATGACAATTAGTATATACTGTATATTTATATCAGTATCTGTACATATTCTGTATAGTAGTGTCTGTTACATGCAGTTATATGACAATTAGTGTATACTGTATATTTATATCAGTATCTGTACATATTCTGTATAGTAGTGTCTGTTACATACAGTTATATGACAATTAGTGTATACTGTATATTTATATCAGTATCTGTACATATTCTGTATAGTAGTGTCTATTACATGCAGTTATATGACAATTAGTGTATACTGTATATTTATATCAGTGTCTGTATATATTCTGTATAGTAGTGTCTATTACATGCAGTTATATGACAATTAGTGTATACTGTATATTTATATCAGTATCTGTACATATTCTGTATAGTAGTGTCTGTTACATGCAGTTATATGACAATTAGTATATACTGTATATTTATATCAGTATCTGTACATATTCTGTATAGTAGTGTCTATTACATGCAGTTATATGTAATTAGTGTATACTGTATATTTATATCAGTATCTGTACATATTCTGTATAGTAGTGTCTATTACATGCAGTTATATGTAATTAGTGTATACTGTATATTTATATCAGTATCTGTACATATTCTGTATAGTAGTGTCTGTTACATACAGTTATATGACAATTAGTGTATACTGTATATTTATATCAGTGCCTGTATATATTCTGTATAGTAGTATCTATTACATGCAATTATATGACAATTAGTATATACTGTATATTTATATCAGTATCTGTACATATTCTGTATAGTAGTGTCTGTTACATGCAGTTATATGACAATTAGTGTATACTGTATATTTATATCAGTATCTGTGCATATTCTGTATAGTAGTGTCTGTTACATGCAGTTATATGACAATTAGTGTATACTGTATATTTATATCAGTATCTGTACATATTCTGTATAGTAGTGTCTGTTACATGCAGTTATATGACAATTAGTGTATACTGTATATTTATATCAGTATCTGTACATATTCTGTATAGTAGTGTCTGTTACATGCAGTTATATGACAATTAGTGTATACTGTATATTTATATCAGTATCTGTACATATTCTGTATAGTAGTGTCTATTACATGCAGTTATATGACAATTAGTGTATACTGTATATTTATATCAGTATCTGTACATATTCTGTATAGTAGTGTCTGTTACATGCAGTTATATGACAATTAGTGTATACTGTATATTTATATCAGTATCTGTACATATTCTGTATAGTAGTGTCTGTTACATGCAGTTATATGACAATTAGTGTATACTGTATATTTATATCAGTATCTGTACATATTCTGTATAGTAGTGTCTATTACATGCAGTTATATGACAATTAGTGTATACTGTATATTTATATCAGTATATGTACATATTCTGTATAGTAGTGTCTATTACATGCAGTTATATGACAATTAGTGTATACTGTATATTTATATCAGTATCTGTACATATTCTGTATAGTAGTGTCTATTACATGCAGTTATATGACAATTAGTGTATACTGTATATTTATATCAGTATCTGTACATATTCTGTATAGTAGTGTCTATTACATGCAGTTATATGACAATTAGTGTATACTGTATATTTATATCAGTATCTGTACATATTCTGTATAGTAGTGTCTATTACATGCAGTTATATGACAATTAGTGTATACTGTATATTTATATCAGTATCTGTACATATTCTGTATAGTAGTGTCTATTACATGCAGTTATATGACAATTAGTGTATACTGTATATTTATATCAGTATCTGTACATATTCTGTATAGTAGTGTCTATTACATGCAGTTATATGACAATTAGTGTATACTGTATATTTATATCAGTATCTGTACATATTCTGTATAGTAGTGTCTGTTACATGCAGTTATATGACAATTAGTGTATACTGTATATTTATATCAGTATCTGTACATATTCTGTATAGTAGTGTCTGTTACATGCAGTTATATGACAATTAGTGTATACTGTATATTTATATCAGTATCTGTACATATTCTGTATAGTAGTGTCTATTACATGCAGTTATATGACAATTAGTGTATACTGTATATTTATATCAGTGTCTGTACATATTCTGTATAGTAGTGTCTATTACATGCAGTTATATGACAATTAGTGTATACTGTATATTTATATCAGTATCTGTACATATTCTGTATAGTAGTGTCTGTTACATGCAGTTATATGACAATTAGTGTATACTGTATATTTATATCAGTATCTGTACATATTCTGTATAGTAGTGTCTATTACATGCAGTTATATGACAATTAGTGTATACTGTATATTTATATCAGTATCTGTACATATTATTCTGTATAGTAGTGTCTATTACATGCAGTTATATGACAATTAGTGTATACTGTATATTTATATCAGTATCTGTACCTATTCTGTATAGTAGTGTCTATTACATGCAGTTATATGACAATTAGTGTATACTAGTATATTTATATCAGTATCTGTACATATTCTGTATAGTAGTGTCTGTTACATGCAGTTATATGACAATTAGTATATACTGTATATTTATATCAGTATCTGTACATATTCTGTATAGTAGTGTCTGTTACATGCAGTTATATGACAATTAGTGTATACTGTATATTTATATCAGTATCTGTACCTATTCTGTATAGTAGTGTCTATTACATGCAGTTATATGACAATTAGTGTATATTGTATATTTATATCAGTATCAGTACATATTCTGTATAGTAGTGTCTATTACATGCAGTTATATGACAATTAGTGTATACTGTATATTTATATCAGTATCTGTACCTATTCTGTATAGTAGTGTCTATTACATGCAGTTATATGACAATTAGTGTATACTGTATATTTATATCAGTATCAGTACATATTCTGTATAGTAGTGTCTATTACATGCAGTTATATGACAATTAGTGTATACTGTATATTTATATCAGTATCTGTACATATTCTGTATAGTAGTGTCTATTACATGCAGTTATATGTAATTAGTGTATACTGTATATTTATATCAGTATCTGTACATATTCTGTATAGTAGTGTCTGTTATATACAGTTATATGACAATTAGTGTATACTGTATATTTATATCAGTGCCTGTATATATTCTGTATAGTAGTATCTATTACATGCAATTATATGACAATTAGTATATACTGTATATTTATATCAGTATCTGTACATATTCTGTATAGTAGTGTCTGTTACATGCAGTTATATGACAAGTAGTGTATACTGTATATTTATATCAGTATCTGTACATATTCTGTATAGTAGTGTCTATTACATGCAGTTATATGACAATTAGTGTATACTGTATATTTATATCAGTATCTGTACATATTCTGTATAGTAGTGTCTATTACATGCAGTTATATGACAATTAGTGTATACTGTATATTTATATCAGTATCTGTACATATTCTGTATAGTAGTGTCTATTACATGCAGTTATATGACAATTAGTGTATACTGTATATTTATATCAGTATCTGTACATATTCTGTATAGTAGTGTCTATTACATGCAGTTATATGACAATTAGTGTATACTGTATATTTATATCAGTATCTGTACATATTCTGTATAGTAGTGTCTATTACATGCAGTTATATGACAATTAGTGTATACTGTATATTTATATCAGTATCTGTACATATTCTGTATAGTAGTGTCTATTACATGCAGTTATATGACAATTAGTGTATACTGTATATTTATATCAGTATCTGTACATATTCTGTATAGTAGTGTCTATTACATGCAGTTATATGACAATTAGTGTATACTGTATATTTATATCAGTATCTGTACATATTCTGTATAGTAGTGTCTATTACATGCAGTTATATGACAATTAGTGTATACTGTATATTTATATCAGTATCTGTACATATTCTGTATAGTAGTGTCTATTACATGCAGTTATATGACAATTAGTGTATACTGTATATTTATATCAGTATCTGTACATATTCTGTATAGTAGTGTCTATTACATGCAGTTATATGACAATTAGTGTATACTGTATATTTATATCAGTATCTGTACATATTCTGTATAGTAGTGTCTATTACATGCAGTTATATGACAATTAGTGTATACTGTATATTTATATCAGTATCTGTACATATTCTGTATAGTAGTGTCTATTACATGCAGTTATATGACAATTAGTGTATACTGTATATTTATATCGGTATCTGTACATATTCTGTATAGTAGTGTCTATTACATGCAGTTATATGACAATTAGTGTATACTGTATATTTATATCAGTATCTGTACATATTCTGTATAGTAGTGTCTGTTACATGCAGTTATATGACAATTAGTGTATACTGTATATTTATATCAGTATCTGTACATATTCTGTATAGTAGTGTCTATTACATGCAGTTATATGACAATTAGTGTATACTGTATATTTATATCAGTATCTGTACATATTCTGTATAGTAGTGTCTATTACATGCAGTTATATGACAATTAGTGTATACTGTATATTTATATCAGTATCTGTACATATTCTGTATAGTAGTGTCTATTACATGCAGTTATATGACAATTAGTGTATACTGTATATTTATATCAGTATCTGTACATATTCTGTATAGTAGTGTCTATTACATGCAGTTATATGACAATTAGTGTATACTGTCCCTTTAACAAATAGACTGAAAATAAATATGGATGGTCATTCATTTTTTTTCTAAAACAACCAATCTAATGGTGGCCTAAGACTTTTGTACAGTACTGTATATATAAGACCAAAAAGAACCCCATCAGAAATATATATATAAATAAGCATTTAAGAATAAATAGATCAGATTCTACTATGTGAAAAATACTGTAATGTGATTTATTTATATTTTTTGTCGGGTTAGCGTACTTGATTAAACTCGATCGAGTATGTGTGTTAGTTTTTTTCTCCACTGTTCACAGCTCCATTAAACTTGTGTACATTTAACTTGTAATATGCGCTCTAGCTGACACGCACTATCAGGCCCATTTATCAAGCTCCGTACGGAGCTTGAAGGGCCGTGTTTCTGGCGAGTCTTCAGACTCGCCAGAAAACACAAGTTATGAAGCAGCGGTCTAAAGACCGCTGCTCCATAACCCTGTCCGCCTGCTCTGAACAGGCGGACAGGAATCGCCGGACATCAACCCGATCGAATACGATCGGGTTGATTGACAGCTCCCTGCTGGCGGCCGATTGGCCGCGAGTCAGCAGGGGGCAGCGTTGCACCAGCAGCTCTTGTGAGCTGCTGGTGCAATGTTAAATGCGGAGAGCGTGTCGGATCAGGTCCGCAAGCCCTTTGATAAATGGGCCTGTAAATGCTTACTTCTAGTGAGGTTAATGCACGAGAGGGTGCACTAATTTGCACTCCACTTGTAATCTAGCCCCAGATGTGTGCAGCTAGCTCCTATTTACTTTAAAAAAAAAAATAAAGTTAAAGGGACAGTCAAGTATAAATTAAACTTTCATTATTCAGATAGGACTTTTAATTTTAATTGACTTTCCAATTTACTTTTATCATCAAATTTGCTTTTTTCTCTTGGTATTCTTAGTTTAAACTAAACATAGGTAGGCTCATATGCTAATTTCTAAGCCTTTGAGGGCTGCCTCTTATCACATTCTTTTTAAATCTCTTTTCAACACAAAGAGACAGAAAGTACATACGTGGGCCATATAGATAACACTGTGTTTCAGACACAGGGGTTTATTTAAGATCCTAGCACAACCACAATGCTAAATGCAAGACAATAGATACTAAACAGTCACAGTCATGTGATCGGGGGGGGGGGGCTGGAAGAAGGTTCCTAGATACAAGGTAATCACAAAGGTAAAAAGTACATTAATATAACTGTGTTGGTTATGCAAAACTGTGGGAATGGGTAATAAAGGGATTATCTATATTTTAAAACAATAACAATTCTATGGTTGACTGTCCCATTAATAATTAGAATTGTAGCTTTGACACTTGTACCTGTATTAACTGATAATATTTTTTTAGCTCATTGTATAATGGTTTAACTCATTATGGGCCAGAGAGGAATGAAATATTGAATATCTAGACATCCAAGCAGCCTACGGGAGTCAATTGGTTTTAACATGATACCTGCCACTTTAAATTGACTCAGACAATACATTTTTCCAATTTTATTAGCATCCTGTAGAAATTTAATTTAATATTGCTTCCCTAGGATCTGTGTAAATCAAGCATATCAGCTACTTATGCTTATCTGTTTGACTAATGAGGCCTTCTTAATTACATTGCCAAACAACAGACTTACAAAAACAATTCTTTTCTAGTTTACAAGACTGACAATCTTATCACCCAAACAAACTAAATAAAGATTCAGGGAAAATAAAAAAAACAGCTCTAAAACTTCAGTGAGAAGGAAAACTAAATTTAAAGGGACACTACAGTTAAAATTAAACTTTCATGATTTTATACAGAGCATGCAATTTCAATAGGGTTTACAATTGACTTCTATTATCAAACTGTGCACAGTGTTTTTTATGCACACTTTCTGAGATTCAAAGACTACTACTGAGCATGTGCAACAGCTCACAATCTGTACTTTAAGCCTATGATTGGCTGATGACTGTCATATGACACATCAGGCTGACAATTTTGAAAATTGTCAGAAAAAAAAAATCTACTGCTCATTTTAAATTCTGAGCTAGGTGCTATTTGCAATGTCTTTTTATTATGAACTTGTTGGATATGCAATTCTACTGTATTCAATTTCCTTTAAAGGGACACAAGAATCTCTCCCTGTTATATAATTATTATTCTGAGCTACATCCATGTTGAAAAGGTAGTAGAATGTACCAAAAACTCCTCACTTATCTTTAAATAGTCTGTACACACCCGTCTAACCTTATGAAATACTCTTGAATACTGCTGTTTTCTATTTGTAAACTAACCCTGCAACATTGTGAATCCTTATTTCAGTGCAACAACTTTATTTATATCTGTTGCTAATAGCTATAGCAAAGAGGATAATAAGATAAGTGTAAATCAAGAGGATTCTGTGAGGGGTGTGTGCAGGGCTGAAACTAGAGGGGGTGCAGAGGTCGGCAATTGCGACTGGGCCCCCAAGAATAGGGGCCCAGCTAAAAAAAAAAATGGTACTGCACTGATATCATGTGAGTGTGACATGATGCTACACTAGTGTCTCTGACTACAGGGGGTTAGTGTTTCTGTTTTACCCATTGGTGTTTGTGTGTGTATGTATGTGTGTATGTGACTGTGTGTGTATTTATACATGTATGTGTGTGTGTATGTTTGTAGAACCAGCAAATTACAGACCTTGTTACTACAGCATGGGGGGGGCAGGGGGTAAACAGTGTCAGTCTATACAGTACCACTATATACAGTACGGGGGGCTGGACCATGTCACAGACTACTGTGGTCACTTTATAAAGTACTGGGGCGGGTAGGGTCAGGCCAGCCATCTCACCGGCAGATTACAGACGGTGTCACTGACTCACTATATACAGTACTGGTGGGTTAAACAGTGTCACTATATACAGTAATAGGGGATCAGAACATCTCACAGACTGTGGGCACAGGGTACCTCCTTTTGCAGACCATGTAATCTGATTCACTTTTTTTATTTCTGTGTTAAATTTAAAAAAAAAAAAAAAGATATGTATCAAATTCACTTTTTTTTTGGGGGTGGGGGGGGGGGGGGTTGGGGGGGGCCCCTTCTTAGATTCTTGCACTCTGGGCCCTGCGGCTTCTAGTTACGCCTCTGGGTGTGTGCCTTAAAACAACACTAAAAACAGTGGAATTATGGACAAATGCATAATAAAAATAAAATGCAATAGCACTTACTTTGAGATTAAAAATGACCAATAGAATATTTTCTGGCAAAATTATTCTAATTGTCCCTCCCCCCTCTGCCATGTGACAGCCATCATATCACAAGAACATATACAGAAATAATCTGCAGCTCAGATAGTGTGAACGTATAAAAAGAAATGTGTATCATATGTTTTGATAATTGGAGTATTTTAGAAAGTTTTTTATCTGAATAAATAAACTTTGTTTGACTTTAGTGTCACTTTAACCCCTTAGTGACCAGGGCTGTTTTTACATTTCTGTGGTGTTTGTGTTTAGCTGTAATTTTCCTCTTACTCATTTACTGTACCCACACATATTATATACCGTTTTTCTCACCATTAAATGGACGTTCTAAAGATACCATTATTTTCATCATAGTCTTATAATTTATTATAATTTACTATTTTTTTTTAATAAAATATGACGAAAAAATGGAAAAAAAACACACTTTTTCTAACTTTGACCCCAAAAATCTGTTATTTTGTCCTTAGTTTCGAATACCCAATGTTTACATGTTCTTTGCTTTTTTTGCAAGTTATAGGGCAATAAGTACAAGTAACACTTTTGCTATTTCCAAACCATTTTTTCCCCAAAATTAGCAATAGTTACATCGTAACACTGATATCTGTAGGAATACCTGAATAACCCTTCACATGTATATATTTTTTTAGTAGACAACCCAAAGTATTGATCTAGGCCCATTTTGGTATATTTCTTGCCACCATTTCACCGCTAAATGCAATCAAATAAAAAAAAAAATGTTAACTTTTTCACAAACTTTAGGTTTCTCACTGAAATCATTTACAAACAGCTTGTGCAATTATGGCACACATGGTTGTAAATGCTTCTCTGGGATCCCCTTTGTTCAGAAATAGCAGACATATATGGCTTTGGCGTTGCTTTTTGGTAATTAGAAGGCCGCTAAATGCTGCTGCGCATCCACACTTGTTTTATGCCAGCAGTGAAGGGGTTAATTAGTTAGCTTGTAGGGTTTAATTTTAGGCTTAGTGTAGAGATCATCCTCCCACCTGACAAATCCTAGCCTCTCACCTTATTATTTATTTATTTATATATATATATTTTCTGCAGGGTAGTTATAATCCTTTACCTCCTAACCATTTTTTTCCGTAGTGTAGCTGCCCCCCCGCTAGCAATGGCCGTCAATCATCCCACCAGGACCCGCTGCATCTTAAATTCCGTTTCATGTGCACTTAAATTGTTAAAGTATACAATAAGAATCAAATTGATTTTACACATTTAAAATTTGTATTTTTGCAGTAAAATTGGCTATTTAAAGGTCATAATAAAAGTTAATATTTACAGTTATATAAAACCCCAAATTTGATGCGTACAATTTTTAAAAAAGTTTTGAGTTTAGGTCTATTATCAAATTTGATAAAAATGAAAAAGTTTAAAACTGCATGCTCTGTCTGAATGCAAAATAAAAACTTGAGGTTTAATGTTCCTTTAATGTGTTATGTAATTTTAATAGTAATTGTACACATTTTTTTTTTTAAACTGTACATTGTTTTTTCTATTGTAAAATAAATCTCGCAGACATAGCGGTATATTTATCATGCTGCGGAAGAGCAGCTGTTTCCGCGCAAGCCTTCAGACTCACCGGAAACAAAAGTTAAGAAGCAGCGATCGCAAGATCGGATACGATCGTGATGATCGACACACACTGCTAGCGGCCGATTGTCTGCGAATGTGCAGGTGGCGGCATTGCACAAATATTTCACCAGAAATGGCTGTGCAATGTTAAATGCCGCCAGCATATGCTGTCGGCCTTTAGTGATGCTACAGCTACAGTTGTTAAATCTACACCATTGAGTATTAACTGCAGTAGAAATAAGCTTTTTGAATGCATCGGCTTACGCTCAAATTATGAGTTGAAAGTAAAATGTTTTTGTTCGCATGCTAACCCGACAAAATGCAAAAAGCCAAAACTTAGAATATTGCATGCACGTTCACGTATTCCCCCTTAGAAGTTAATGAAGGAGAAAAAAGTGGAAAGTAGCCTAACACCCAAACTCACATGCAAACCAGAACGCATATTCTCAAGTGCCCTTAAACCAACATGAACATATGAATATTTCAAATTCCATTGTTCTTCACATAAACGAATATATTCTATTTATTCATAAATACATATTTCTATATATAAATGATGTTTTTTTGGTACAATATACAGTATATTTATACCTACATACAGGAAGTGCAGAATTATTAGGCAAGTTGTATTTTTGAGGATTAATTTTATTATTGAACAACAACCATGTTCTCAATGAACCCAAAAAACTAATTAATATCAAAGCTGAATATTTTTGGAAGTAGTTTTTAGTTTGATTTTAGTTTTAAGCTAAATTAGGGGATATCTGTGTGTGCAGGTGACTATTACTGTGCATAATTATTAGGCAACTTAACAAAAAACAAATATATACCCATTTCAATTATTTATTTTTACCAGTGAAACCAATATAACATCTCAACATTCACAAATATACATTTCTGACATTCAAAAACAAAACAAAAACAAATCAGTGACCAATATAGCCACCTTTCTTTGCAAGGACACTCAAAAGCTTACCATCCATGGATTCTGTCAGTGTTTTGATCTGTTCACCATCAACATTGCGTGCAGCAGCAACCACACGCCTCCCAGACACTGTTCAGAGAGGTGTACTTTTTTCCCTCCTTTTTAAATCTCACATTTGATGATGGACCACAGGTTCTCAATGGGGTTCAGATCAAGTGAACAAGGAGGGCCATGTCATTAGATTTTCTTCTTTTATACCCTTTCTTGCCAGCCACGCTGTGGGAGTACTTGGACGCGTGTGATGGAGCATTGTCCTGCATAGAAAATCATGTTTTTCTTGAAGGGATGCAGACTTCTTCCTGTACCACTGCTTGAAGAAGGTGTCTTCCAGAAACTGCAGTAGGACTGGGAGTTGAACTGACTCCATCCTCAACCCGAAAAGGCCCACAAGCTCATCTTTGATGATACCAGCCCAAACCAGGTACTCCACCTCCACCTTGCTGGCGTCTGAGTCGGACTGGAGCTCTCTGCCCGTTACCAATCCAGCCACGGGCTAAACCATCTGGCCCATCAAGACTCACTCTCATTTCATCAGTCCCATAAACCTTAGAAAAATCAGTCTTGAGATGTTTCTTGGCCCATCTTGACGTTTCAGCTTGTGTTCTTGTTTAGTGGTCGTCTTTCAGCTTTCTTACCTTGGCCATGTCTCTGAGTATTGCACACCTTGTGCTTTTGGGCACTCCAGTGATGTTGCAGCTCTGAAATATGGCAAACTGGTGGCAAGTGCATCTTGGCAGCTGCAACGCTTGACTTTTCTCAGTTCATTGGCAGTTATTTTACGCCTTGGTTTTCCCACACGCTTCTTGCGACCCTGTTGACTATTTTGAATGAAACGCTTGATGTTCGATGATCACGCTTCAGAAGCTTTGCAATTTTAAGAGTGCTGCATCCCTCTGCAAGATATCTCACTATTTTTTGACTTTTCTGAGCCTGTCAAGTCCTTCTTTTGACCCATTTTGCCAAAGGAAAGGAAGTTGCCTAATAATTATAGCACACCCGATTATAGGGTGTTGATGTCATTAGACCACACCCCTTCTCATTACAGAGATGCACATCACCTAATATAGGCTTAATTGGGTAAGTAGGCTTTCGAGCCTATACAGCTTGGAGTAAGACAACATGCATAAAGAGGATGATATGGTCAAATACTCATTTGCCTTATAAATCTGCACTCCCTGTATATAGATGAATTATATATAAGGTATAAAATACAGTATATAGCTATAACTAGGAAATTCTATTTATAAATACTTAGAACATAATTTGCTATGTGCAGAACATAGGGATGTGAAATATTTACAGTAAATACATAGTTAAAACCTTTATTAAAAAATGAATATTACATAAATATTTTTTTCATGTGCTTAACTGCAAAGGGTGCCAACTAGTGATGTCGCGAATAGTTCGCCGGCGAATAGTTCCCGGCGAACATAGCATGTTCACGTTCGCCACAGGGGCGAACATATGCGATGTTCGATCCGCCCCCTATTCGTCATCATTGAGTAATAATTTGACCCTGTACCTCACAGTCAGCAGACACATTCCAGCCAATCAGCAGCAGACCCTCCCTCCCAGACCCTCCTACCTCCTGGACAGCATCCATTTTAGATTAATTCGGAAGCTGCATTGTTAGTGAGAGGAGGGACAGTGTAGCTGCTGCTGATTTTATAGGGAAATCGATAGCTAGGCTAGTGTATTCAGTGTCCACTACAGTCCTGAAGGACTCATCTGATCTCTGCTGTAAGGACAGCACCCCAAAAAGCCCTTTTTAGGGCTAGAACATCAGTCTGCTTTTTTTTTTTTCCCTGTGTAATCTAATTGCAGTTGCCTGCCTGCCAGCGTGTGTGTCAGACTCACAGCGTATACTGTGCCACTTGCCCAGTGCCACCCTCATATCAGGTGTAACAGTAGTGTAGATTTAAAAAAACAACACTTTTTTGACTGTGTTAAATAACAGCAGTCAGTTTCCTTCACACGTGTGCGTTTCAGTGCCTGTCTGCCAGGGCACAGTGTCACCCCAGTGCAACTCATATCTGGTGTAACAGTAGTGTAGATTTAAAAAAACAACACTTTTTTGACTGTGTTAAATAATAGCAGTCAGTTTCCTTCACACGTGTGCGTTTCAGTGCCTGCCTGCCAGGGCACAGTGTCACCCCAGTGCAACTCATATCTGGTGTAACAGTAGTGTACATTTAAAAAAAACAACACTTTTTTGACTGTGTTAAATAATAGCAGTCAGTTTCCTTCACACGTGTGCGTGTCAGTGCCTGCCTGCCAGGGCACAGTGTCACCCCAGTGCAACTCATATCTGGTGTAAACAGAAGTGTAGATTAAAAAAAAAACTAAAAAACACTTTTTTGACTGTGTTAAATAATAGCAGTCCTAGTTTCGTTCACACGTGTGCGTTTCAGTGCCTGCCTGCCAGGCGCTCACCGAGTGTCCCCCACACATGCACTGTGCAACTCATATCTGGTGTAACAGTAGTGTAGATTTAAAAAAAACAACACCTTTTTGACTGTGTTAAATAATAGCAGTCAGTGTCCTCTCAACACGTGTGCGTTTTAGGGCCTGCCAGGCCACAAGTGTCACCCCAGTATTGCAACTCATATCTGGTGTAACAGTAGTGTAGATTTAAAAAAAAAACACTTTTTTGACTGTGTTAAATAATAGCAGTCAGTTTCCTTCACACGGTTGGCGTTTCAGTGCCTGCCTGCCAGGGCACAGTGTCACTAGTGATAGTCGCACAAACTTAAAAATTTTCTGTTTGCGAACGGGCGAACGCGAACTTCCCACAAATGTTTGCGAACGGGCGAACTTCCAGTTTTCTTCTGTTGTTTGCTCAAGTCATGGGTATTTTGAGCAACTGTGAGACCTTCAGAAGGTTATTAGTCATCTGTAGTGATGTCGTGAACCTAAAAATTGGGTTCGCGAATGGCAAATGCGAACTTCCACAAAAGTTTGCGAACAGGCGAACCGGCGAACCGCCATTGACTTCAATAGGCAGGCAAATTTTAAAACCCACAGGGATTCTTTTTGGCCACAATAGTGATGGAAAAGTTGTTTCAAGGGTACTAACACCTGGACTGTGGCATGCCGGAGGGGGATCCATGGCAAAATTCCCCAGAAAATTACATAGTTGATGCAGAGTCTGGTTTTAAATCCATAAAGGGCATAAATCACCTAACATTCCTAAATTGTTTGGAATGCGTGCTTTAAAACATCAGGTATGATGTTGTATCAATCAGGTAGTGTAAGGGTTACGACCACTTCACAGTGACAGACCAAACCCCGTTTAACGCACCGCAAAAACACAAACTGTCCATTTGCACAACCGCAAACTCCCCATTTGCACAAGGTTGGATACCAAGCTAGCCATGTCCCGTTCCTTGTCCTCACTGATGTTATTGAAGGTCTCTTCCTCCACCCAGCCACGTACAACACCAAGGGTCCCGAAAGGTGACAACAAGCCCCTGGGATGCCTGCTGTGTTGGTCTTCCACCTCCTCAAAGCCACCTTCTCCTCTGACCCTCTTCTTCAGACTCCTCTTCTGCATTGCCTCACTCTGCGTTATTATAAGGTGTGTTAAGTAGTACTATTCTATCAGTTTAATCCCTGTTACGCCCCTATCAGGGGACGTGTATATGGCATCGATTTTAGGAACCGGGAGATGGAAAAAGATGCTTGGTCGGTCCTCCTACTTCAAATTTGGGGCACTGCGCGTGCAATCGTGGCCGGACTTTTAGCCGAGGACATTTGGCAGACGGACATTTGGCCGACGGACATTTGGACGAAACACAAGTGGATGTCAGATAACAGTCCGGCCACGAGATAGATAGATTTGATAGATAGATAGATACATAGATTAGATAGAAGATCAATAGATGCAATAGATACATTTGATAGATAAATAGATAGATAGATAGATAATTCCCAGACAGAGAATTACAAGACGTGCGGTCTGGGACCCATGGTAAGGTTCCCAGAGGCAGTTGCGGCGCCAGGGGACATGTATATGGCATGGATTTTAGGAACCGGGAGATGGAAAAATATGCTTGGTCGGTCCTCCTACTTCAAATTTGGGGCACTGCGCGTGCAATACTGTGCCACCAGATATGAGTGGTGTGTTAAGTAGTACTATTCTTATCAGTTTAATCCCTGTTACGTCCCCTATCAGGGGACGTGTATATGGCATGGATTTTAGGAACCGGGAGATGGAAAAAGATGCTTGGTCGGTCCTCCTACTTCAAATTTGGGGCACTGCGCGTGCAATCTACTGTGCCACAGATATGAGTGGTGTGTTAAGTAGTACTATTCTTATCAGTTTAATCCCTGTTACGTCCCCTATCAGGGGACGTGTATATGGCATGGATTTTAGGAACCGGGAGATGGAAAAAGATGCTTGGTCGGTCCTCCAACTTCAAATTTGGGCACTGCGCGTGCAATCTACTGTGCCACCAGATATGAGTGGTGTGTTAAGTAGTACTATTCTTATCAGTTTAATCCCTGTTACGTCCCCTATCAGGGGACGTGTATATGGCATGGATTTTAGGAACCGGGAGATGGAAAAAGATGCTTGGTCGGTCCTCCAACTTCAAATTTGGGGCACTGCGCTTGCAATCGTGGCCGGACTTTTAGCCAACGGACATTTGGCCGAAACACAAGTGGCTGTCAGATAACAGTCCGGCCACGAGATAGATAGATTTGATAGATAGATAGATACATAGATTAGATAGATAGATCAATAGATGCAATAGATACATTTGATAGATACATAGATAGATAGATAGATTTGATAGATAAATAGATAGATTTGATAGATAGATAATTTCCCAGACAGAGAATTACAAGACGTGCGGTCTGGGACCCATGGTAAGGTTCCCAGAGGCAGTTGCGGCGCCAGGGGACATGTATATGGCATGGATTTTAGGAACCGGGAGATGGAAAAAGATGCTTGGTCGGTCCTCCTACTTCAAATTTGGGGCACTGCGTGCAATCTACTGTGCCACCAGATATGAGTGGTGTGTTAAGTAGTACTATTCTTATCAGTTTAATCCCTGTTACGTCCCCTATCAGGGGACGTGTATATGGCATGGATTTTAGGAACCGGGAGATGGAAAAAGATGCTTGGTCGGTCCTCCTACTTCAAATTTGGGGCACTGCGCGTGCAATCTACTGTGCCACCAGATATGAGTGGTGTGTTAAGTAGTACTATTCTTATCAGTTTAATCCCTGTTACGTCCCCTATCAGGGGACGTGTATATGGCATGGATTTTAGGAACCGGGAGATGGAAAAAGATGCTTGGTCGGTAGCCTCCGACTTCAAAATTTGGGGCACTGCGCGTGCAATCTACTGTGCCACCAGATATGAGTGGTGTGTTAAGTAGCATTATTCTGATCAGGTTTTATCCCTGTTACGTCGCCCTATCAGGGGACGTTGTATATGGAATGGATTTTAGGAACCGGGAGATGGAAAAAGATGCTTGGTCGGGTCCCTCCTACTTCAAATATGGGGCACTGCGCATGCAATCTACTGTGCCACCCAGATATGAGTGGTGTGTTAAGTAGTACTATTCTAACTCAGTTTAATCCTGTTACGTCCCTTATCAGGAGGACGTGTATATAGCATGGATTTTAGGAACCGGGGAGATGGAAAAAGATGCTTGGTCGGTCCTCCTACTTCAAATTTGGGGCACTGCGCTTGCAATCGTGGCCGGACTTTTAGCCAATGGACATTTGGCAGACGGACATTTGGCCGACGGACATTTGGCCGAAACACAAGTGGCTGTCAGATAACAGTCCGGCCACGAGATAGATAGATTTGATAGATAGATATAGATTAGATAGATAGATAGATCAATAGATGCAATAGATACATTGATAGATACGATAGATAGATAGATAGATTTGATAGATAAATAGATAGATTTGATAGATAGATAATTTCCCAGACAGAGAATTACAAGACGTGCGGTCTGGGACCCATGGTAAGGTTCCCAGAGGCAGTTGCGCGCCAGGGGACGTGTATATGGCATGGATTTTAGGAACCGGGAGATGGAAAAAGATGCTTGGTCGGTCCTCCTACTTCAAATTTGGGGCACTGCGCGTGCAATCTAATGTGCCACCAGATAGGAGTGGTGTGTTAAGTAGTACTATTCCTATCAGTTTAATCCCTGTTACGTGCCTTTTTTTTGGTTTGGTTTTTGAAGCCACAGTGCAGCACCAGAGGCCAGAAAAATTTGGCATGTACACATGCCTGAAAAATTAGGTATTGTTGCAGCCGCTGCTGTAGCAGCGGCCAGAAAAATTGATGTTTGTTTCCCAGGCAGAAAGTGCCCTAAAACATTGCGGCTTGAACCCTAGTTGGTGGCGGATAAGTCACGCAAGTCATCCGGCATTCGAAGATAAAATACAGCAGCGTGTGGACCATTTTTAGCCCAAGGCAGCTCATCTCATCAGGCCTTTTTTACTCGAATGTATCGCCCAATGTCAGTCCCTTCGGGATCCATCCCTCATTCATCTTAATAAAGGTGAGGTAATCTAGACTTTTTTGACCTAGGCGACTTCTCTTCTCAGTGACAATACCTCCTGCTGCACTGAAGGTCCTTTCTGACAGGACACTTGAAGCGGGGCAGGCCAGAAGTTCTATCGCAAATTGGGATAGCTCAGGCCACAGGTCAAGCCTGCACACCCAGTAGTCAAGGGGTTCATCGCTCCTCAGAGTGTCGAGATCTGCAGTTAAGGCGAGGTAGTCTGCTACCTGTCGGTCGAGTCGTTCTCTGAGGGTGGACCCCGAAGGGCTGTGGCGATGCATAGGACTTAAAAAGCTCTGCATGTCCTCCATCAACAACACGTCTGTAAAGTCCTGTCCTTGCCGGCGTGGTCGTGGGAGTCGGAGGATTACTTTCACCTCTTCCCCTGTTAGATTCCGTTGTGCTGTGACATCACCCTTATACGCTGTGTAAAGCATACTTTTTAATTTATTTTGGAACTGCTGCATCCTTTCCGACTTGCGGTAATTCGGTAACATTTCAGGCACTTTATGCTTATACCGGGGGTCTAGTAGCGTGGACACCCAGTACAGGTCGTTCTCCTTCAGCTTTTTTATACGAGGGTCCCTCAACAGGCACGACAGCATGAAAGACCCCATTTGCACAAGGTTGGATGCCGAGCTACTCATGTCCCGTTCCTCGTCCTCAGTGATCTCACTGAAGGTATCTTCTTCCCCCAGCCACGTACAACACCAGGGTACCAGATAGGTGACAACGAGCACCCTGGGATGCCTGTTGTGGTTGGTCTTCCTCCTCCTCAAAGCCACATTCCTCCTCTGACTCCTCTTCCTCACAATCCTCTTCCAGCGTTGCCGCTGGTCCAGCAAGCGATGCTGATAAGGCTGTTTCTGGTGGTGATGGTGACCACAACTCTTCCTCTTCACGCTCATCTATGGCCTGTTCCAGCACTCTTCGCAGGGCACGCTCCAGGAAGAAAACAAATGGTATGATGTCGCTGATGGTGCCTTCGGTGCGACTGACTAGGTTTGTCACCTCCTCAAAAGGACGCATGAGCCTACAGGCATTGAGCATGAGCGTCCAGTAACGTGGCAAAAAAATTCCCAGCTCCGCAGAGGCTGTCCTAGCACCCCGGTCATACAAATACTCGTTAACGGCTTTTTCTTGTTGGAGCAGGCGGTCGAACATTAGGAGTGTTGAATTCCAACGTGTCGGGCTGTCGCAAATCAAGCGCCTCACTGGCATGTTGTTTTGCCGCTGGATATCTGAAAAGTGCGCCATAGCCGTGTAGGAACGCCTCAAATGGCCACACACCTTCCTGGCCTGCTTCAGGACGTCCTGTAAGCCTAGGTACTTATGCACAAAGTGTTGTACGATCAGATTACACACATGTGCCATGCACGGCACATGTGTCAACTTGCCCAATTTCAATGCCGCCACCAAATTACTTCCGTTGTCAGAAACCACTTTGCGATCTCCAGTTGGTGGAGTCAGCCACTGATCCACCTGTGCGTTCAGGGCGGACAGGAGTGCTGGTCCGGTGTGACTCTCTGCTTTCAGGCAAGTCAACCCCAAGACGGCGTGACACTGCCGTATCCGGGATGTGGAATAGTACCTGGGGAGCTGGGGGGGTGCCGTTGATGTGGAGCAAGATGCAGCAGCAGAAGAGGACTCAGCCGAGGAGGTTATGGAAGAGGATGGAGTAGGAGGAGTAGAGGAGGTGGCAGCAGGCCTGCCTGCAAGTCGTGGCGGTGTCACCAACTCCTCTGCAGAGCCACGCATTCCATGCTTGGCAGCCGTCAGCAGGTTTACCCAATGCGCAGTGTAGGTGATATACCTGCCCTGACCATGCTTTGCAGACCAGCTATCAGTGGTCATATGGACCCTTGCCCCAACACTGTGTGCCAGACATGCCATTACTTCCTTTCGCACAATCGAGTACAGGTTGGGGATTGCCTTTTGTGCAAAGAAATTTGGCCGGGTACCTTCCACTGCGGTGTCCCAATAGCTACAAATTTTTTGAACGCCTCAGACTCCACCAGCTTGTATGGTAAAAGCTGGCGGGCTAAGAGTTCAGACAAGCCAGCTGTCAGACGCTGGGCAGACACACAAAAAAAATACCACACTGCTGAGCTCTGCGATGACGGCATTCTGGTGTTGGAACAGCATGCGTTGATTGGTGTGCTGTCTGGCTGACCCGGGTGCCGATGTATGCTGTCTGACTGTGCCACTAGCTCCTTGCGATGACCTCCCCCTGCTCCCAACTCGTCTCTCCTCCTCTCTGTCTCCCCATCTGAACTTTCCCTCTGTTCTTCTTCTCTTCTAGCGGGCACCACGTGACATCCATGGACGCATCATCATCATCAACCGCTTCACTTGTATCTGACAAATCAACAAAGGAAGCAGCAGCGGGTACAACATCATCATCATCACACCGTACGTCCATGTCTGTAATGCTGCCTGACTGAGACATATCACTGTTATATACATCCTCTGTCAATGATGGTTGCGCATCACTAATTTCTTCCAACTGCTGTGTAAATAACTCCTCTGACAGATCAAGTGAAGCGGCTGTGGTGCTAGTGTTGGTGGTGGCGGCAGGCGGGCGAGTGGTAACTTGAGAGGTGCCCGAAGATAAGCTGGAGAAGGGTGGTGCGTCAAGGTTCGGAGCGGAAGCTATAGACGATTGGGTGTCCTGTGTTAAAAAGTCAACAATGTCCTCCTCAGAACTTTTCGAGTTCATGGTACGTGGCCTCTGAACACTGGGCATTATTCTACGGCCAAAGGAAATCACAGCACCACGACCACGACGGCACCTGCGGGGTGGCCTGCCTCTGCCTGTCATTTTTTTTTAAATGTACACTTACACTACTATTAAACAAGATATGAGTGGTGGCACTGGCAAGTGGGCACAGTATACGCTGTGAGCCTGACACAAAAAAGCAGACTGATGTTTCACAGTCCAAAAAGTTTTTTTTTTTTTTAAATGTACACTTACACTACTATTAAACAAGATATGAGTGGTGGCACTGGGCAAGTGGGCCCAGTATAAGCTGTGAGCCTGACACAAAAAAGCAGACTGATGTTTCACAGTCCAAAAAGTTTTTTTTTTTTTAAATGTACACTTACACTACTATTAAACAAGATATGAGTGGTGGCACTGGGCAAGTGGGCACAGTATACGCTGTGAGCCTGACACAAAAAAGCAGACTGATGTTTCACAGTCCAAAAAGTTTTTTTTTGTTTTAAATGTACACTTACACTACTATTAAACAAGATATGAGTGGTGGCACTGGGCAAGTGGGCACAGTATACGCTGTGAGCCTGACACAAAAAAGCAGACTGATGTTTCACAGTCCAAAAAGTTTTTCTTTTTTTTTAAATGTACACTTACACTACTATTAAACAAGATATGAGTGGTGCCACTGGGCAAGTGGGCACAGTATACCCTGTGAGCCTGACACAAAAAAGCAGACTGATGTTTCACAGTCCAAAATTTTTTTTTTTTTTAAATGTACACTTACACTACTATTAAACAAGATATGAGTGGTGCCACTGGGCAAGTGGGCACAGTATACGCTGTGAGCCTGACACAAAAAAAGCAGACTGATGTTTCACAGTCCAAAAAGTTTTTTTTTTTTTTAAATGTACACTTACACTACTATTAAACAAGATATGAGTGGTGGCACTGGGCAAGTGGGCACAGTATACAGCTGTGAGCCTGACACAAAAAAGCAGACTGATGTTTCACAGTCCAAAAAGTTTTTTTTGTTTTTAAATGTACACTTACACTACTATTAAACAAGAT